>NW_012267296.1:4207922-4211009 GCF_000151885.1 Dipodomys ordii
ATATATACACAATGGAATTCTATGCCTCCATCAGAAAGAATGACATTGCCCCATTTGTTAGGAAATGGAAAGACTTGGAAAAAATTATATTAAGCGAAGTAAGCCAGGCCCAAAGAAACATAGGCTCCATGGTTTCCCTTATTTGCAATAGCTACTATATGTATGAGTCAAGCGGAAAAAGTCAGATAATGTGATGTTAGGAAAATGAACCCTTAGATAAGTATTTTAATGTTTTTATTCTTTCATGCATGTGTTTCTAACGCATTCATAAGATTATTTCTTTGTTGCTTTGTATGTCCCTCCCCCACAGTATAACCCCTGCTTTCACTACATTTGATGTTAGTATAACTTGTGGAGGAGCTGGGGAAATACAAGTCGCTTAAGGATACAGGTGGACCTGTTGCAACAATGAGAAGTACA
This sequence comes from Dipodomys ordii, assembly GCF_000151885.1. Taxonomy (NCBI): domain Eukaryota; kingdom Metazoa; phylum Chordata; class Mammalia; order Rodentia; family Heteromyidae; genus Dipodomys; species Dipodomys ordii. Next base: position 4,208,343 of record NW_012267296.1, read on the forward strand.
AGTTGTCATGTCCAAAACGAGCTTTACAATGTCGGTGCGGGGGTGGGGGGGAGAAGAATTGGGACTGGGGGGAGGGGGGGGGGTGGGTTGGAAGGGATGTGAAGGGTAAACAAAGGAGGCTGCAATGCTTGGTAAGAAATGTACGCATTATCCTGCCCATGTAATTGTAACCCCTTTGTACAGTATGGTCACAAATAAAATAAAATCAAAAAATAAAAAATAAATAAAAATAAAAATGGTTCCCATAAAATAATTTTTACTAAGTAAACATTATATTGTAATCAATTTTATTTAATAACGGTTAAAAGAATTAATTTACAGATGGACTAAGATATTGCTGGTTGCCAAAATTATTCACATATTCCCTCTATTCTTCTCCAGTAATATAATACAATATTTTGCCTGATACAACATTGCAGGATTTCATGTCCTCTTTTATGCTCCTCTGTAGAGGTGCTGGACACTTAGTAATATTGACTGTAATTTCCCAAAATATTTTTAGAGAATCAGACATTATCACTAGTAATTTTATGTTTTTAATCATATTGCCTGCATATGCTAGCAACTGTAGCAACCATTTAGACAACAAGAAAAATCAGTCTCTAATATAAAAAAGAGGTAGGTAAAAATAGCTTGGGTCTGTTGTTTCCTGGAAGCTGCCAACTCCGAGCTGGAATGTTTGCATTGAAACTACGTTTTTTTTTTTTTTTTCCCCACAAGCGAATAGATCAAAAAAGTTAATACAAAGTTAAACTAATTGATGAGAAAATATTCATTTCATAGCAATTGTGGCAATATAAAATTCCTGCTGTATGGAAATAATGTGTTTTTAAAACACCCGAAGTCCAAAAACTCTTCCCAAATTCATAAAAAGACATGACATACAGAAACATCTCAAAATAGTACTTTATAGTATCTCCAGATAATGATCCTCGGGATAATTGAGGTTTTACGGGAAATCTGCATCACAGTTTTCAGACTCTATGAATAAATTTCTGGACGTTTTGCTCATTAATATAATGATGCTTTGTTATGCGTTCTTAACATGATGAAGTTTGAGCAATTGTTCACATGAAAAGTACCAAACAAGATAAAGAATGAATATAGGAACACTAATAAATTCTACTTTGTATTATGTTGGGACATATTAATTTATCAATGGTCACTCTTACTATTACAGAAATCATTATATCATAAAATTCAACTTAATAATTAGGATTTATTTTTCTTTCATATGTTTTCATTTTATGACAAAACATCAGTTTTAACAATTTCTTTAGAGCAAAATGCATAGCTTGTTTCTGCCCTTCTGTGCTTTTGATCATGCTATATTCCTTGTCTTCAGTAAGAAACAAAACTGTGAAAAGAATTGTCCAAACTTCTAGCATTCCTCTTCTGTCTCTTTTTTTTTAATTTTTTAAAAATTTATTTTATTGTAACGATGCTCTACAGAGGGGTTACAGTTAACATGAGTAAGGCAATTAGTATATTTCTTGTCAAGCATTGTTACCCCTTCCCTTGTTGTAGTCCCACTATCCCTTCCCACCCCACCTCCCACATTCCTCCCCACCCCACTACACCTCCAACCCCTGTCCAAAGGTGTAAAATTCGTTTTCAATATACTGTCTTGTGTGTATCCTTGTTTCAATGGGTCATCCTGTTTCCTTGTTTCAGCGTTTTGTTATTCCCCTTCCCTTCCCCGTTTAGACAAATGTATGTACAACCAACATGCAGGGTACCAAAATCAAGTACAGTGAAAACAGAGGATATGCCATAAGGGAAAGAACATCCAAAGGAAACAAACAAAAAAGTAATCACATAGTACATTTAAAACAAATAACAATAAAGACAGACTTCTTGTGTCCATATCTTGGGGATCATTTCACTTAACATCATCTTACATGGACATATATACATAGCTTGTGAGCTTTTCAACTCATCTGATAAGATTACCCTATATGTATACTAATTATTGCAAATAAGGGAAACGATGGGACCTGAATTTGTTTGGGACTGGCGTACTTCTATTAATATGATGTTTTCCAAGTCTTTCCATTTCCTAACAAATGGAGCGGTGTTGTTCTTTCTGGTAAAAACAAATAAGGCCATACTAAAGCTACCAGCACAACTATGTTTATCACAGCATTATTCACCATAGCTAAGATATGGAACCAAGTCTGATTCCCCTGAGTAGATGAGTGGATCAAGAAAATGAGGTATATAGGGCTGGGATGTTGCTCAGTTGCAAAGCGCTTGCCTAGCAAGTGCAAAGCCCTGGGTTCAATCCCCAGTACCAAAAAAGAGAAGACAGAAAAATACAGTTAAAAAATACAATTAAAAGAAAATGAGGTATATATATATATATATATATATATATATGTATATGCATATATATGTACATAATGTACATACAAACATTTATACATATATGTGCATGTATGTATATATATGTATATATGTACATATATACCTCATATATATGTGCATATATACCACATATATATGTATATATATGTATATATATATATATATATATATATATACACTCACAATGATATTCTTGTGTGTCTCTTACAAATCCTCAAAGAAACAACTGCCCAATAAATAAGTGGGCAAAAGACTTAAAGAGAAACTTCTCTGAAGAAGAAAGAAGGATGGCCAATAGAC
>NW_012267296.1:4211059-4216862 GCF_000151885.1 Dipodomys ordii
CTTTTTTCTTTTTGCTTATGTGGTGCTGAGGAATCAAACCCAGGGCCTCAGGCATGCAAGGCAAGCGCTCTACCACTGAGCCATCTTCCCAGCCCCTGTATTTACTTTTTGAGATTGTGATCTACTGAACCAAATTCTGTCACTTATGTACTCTGAGTGACAACGTCCATATTGGTCTCCACTGCTGTCTACTTAGTATACCTTCTCATTGATATGAATAATTTTTAAAACATCTATAAAATAATTAACATTAAAACAGATGTTTTAATTCTGTCACCCTGAAAATCAAACATGGAGATAAGAATGCAGTTATTAATTTAACTATGGCATTTAAAGCATTAACACATAATACACTAGAATTAATTATAACAACATGGGGTACATAAGCATTGGAAATATCTTAAAGCTCGATTTCAGTGTTTTAGATTTCTAGGCAGCTTACCCAATGTTGTTTGTGAAAATCAGCTTTAAGGACATTTATTATAAAAGCAAATTTACTTTGGTGCTTTGGGCCCCTGTTTCCTGCTGCCTAAAGCAACTGGATGAGAGAGGAAATCCTATCCAGCTTCTCTAGCTGCTGCCTGAGAGACAAGCATTTTTCTACTTTCTAAAGATGCACATCTGTAACAGTTCCACAAAGTCACAAAAAGTTTCAGCATTTCCCAAGAGTGTTATGAGATGGAACTGACATTTAAGATTCAAGCCACAATATTTCACTTTTCAAACCTTTCATAATCACAAACTTAAAACTTTCAACTTATAATTCACAAGGGCCATTTAAAATTGTACCATTGGTCTTCATTAAAGTTGTAAGTTTCATTCTGCCATTTTTGTATGTTTCTTTTTCTTTTTTTTGGGGGGGGGGCTGAACTCTGGGCCTGGGCTCTGTCCCTCAGCTTTTCAGATCAAGGCTAGCACTCTGCCACTTGAGCCACAGAGCCACTTCCAGGTTTCTTCTTTTTGCTTATGTGGTGCTGAGGAATAGAACCCAGGGCCTCATACATGCAAGGCAAGTGCTCTACCACTAAGCCACCTTCCCAGGCCCCTCGTATGTTTCTTGAATGCAAATATCATATATAAAAATAAATCCTTTGTGTAAAAATTCCTTCCTGCCTCCACAAAAATAGAACACATTATGTTTCAACATTATCTCCTCATATATAAATTTAGATTTACCTGATTTGTATGTAAAAAAAAATTGTACCATGGAGGCGAGTGGAGGAAAGTATTTGTGGAGATGGAAGGGAAGGAATGGTAGGGGAAAAACAGAGGAAACAACACTTGATAAGAAATGTACCTTGCTCATGTGATTGTAACCTCTTTGTACAGTATTTTCACAATAAAAAAACTTATGTAAAAAATGTACCATATTGAAATGTCAAGGAAAATACACCATTGGTGATAAACTTGTAAAATATAGATTATATAGGATGCATTCACACTCTATTGAAATTTTTGAGTATTTAAAGAAACTTTGAACTAACACAGATTTTGAAATTGTTTTCTCTTTGTTTAGTTGACCTTTGATACATTATTTTCTTTTTTGCAGAATAAATATAAAATTTAAATATATTTTTGTCCCAAACATTACTGAAAGCAGACCTTCGGTTATATGTTCAGAAGTACATTAGTTTAGCAGTCAACAAGACCATATAGACAAACAGCTTCAAATTTGTATATTTCTCAACTTTTAAAAATGATTCCCGTTCTTTATGGAAGATGGCGGAGGAGAAGCTGGAGTCTAAGTAAGCTCTCACATAGAAAGCAGTTTTAGAGTTTCAGTGAACAGTCCTAAGCCAGAGAATTACACCAAGTGTGCCATCACAGGACAGAGAGTTAGGCCAGAGAAGGAAACCAAGGCAAGGAGACACTTCTGGGCTCTTGCCAGCAGCCACTGCGGCAGCAGCAGCTGTGGCGGCGGCAGGCGGCCACAGGATCCATACCTGAGCAACAGAGAGTCCGGGACGAAGGAGCCACACACAGCAGGCGATCGGATTCTACTCAACACCAGCAAGAACCGACAAGGAGCAGACATCTTCATCCTGCACTTCACAGACCAGAGACGACCCAGGAACTAAGACTCGGCGTGAGTAGAAGCCTGATGTCCTCACTCCTTTTCAGGGAGCAGAGGAGGGAAGGCCACCCCTTCCCCTCCAGCACCAGTGATCTCCATCTTGGATACCGACAAAGCTTGAAGGAGCTTCTAGCTCCAGCTCAGGTCTTGGAATAAAATGAGTCATTTAGCAGGTCACAAGAACTTAACGGCAGCGTGACCTGCCAGACTCAGCTCCACCCAGGGAAAAGTCACCCAGCTCAGGCACCAGCCATTGGAGTGGCTTTCCCCACTGGGGAACCAGAGCCAGAGGCTGCCCCTCCCTCTAGCAGCCTCAACAATCAAAGGAAAAACAGAAACCCTGAGAATGGCTCCAGGCTGGGCTCTGTGAGGTTTTCACAAACCAGCCCCGGCAAAGCTACCAGAACCTAGCCTCATCACAGCATCCCCCTCTTTTGTGATACTCAAAACAGATCTGTCTCCCAATGAACTAGCCTGGGAGGAGGATCGCCAAATCCTGGGTAAAGCAGAGCATTTTACTGCCTGTTCGACAAACTGACTTAAGAAACCAACCAAGTAACATGACCAAAAGCAAACCAGAGACTCCAACAAGAGGCTGGTTATGGACACAAGGGAGATACAGGATTTTTCCCACTCCTCCCAAAAAAAATCAAAGAAGATTTTTTTGTTTTTTTTTCCGTTTTTCTCTTCTTCTTCATATTTTTTTTTAGTTTTTATTTTTGTTTCCTTATATAAATTTTTTTTCTTTTCTAAAACTTTTTTCAATCTTTAATCTTTGCCTTTTTTGATAAAAAAATTGTTTTCCAGAAACTTTCTTTTCCTCTTATAATTTTTATTTTGGGGATACGGGAGTGTGAGTTTTTGCTTTCTTTTTTGGTCTTCTTTCTCTTTTTTTTCTATTTTCTTTTTAAATTATCTTTTTGTTTTTTTTTAGCTCTACTGAACTTCTCATCTTTTTCTTCTTCCTTTCTTATCCATTTCACCTTCTCCTCTCATTCGTTCTTCTTTATGTGACTTACTTCTTGTCCAGCATATCCTGAGATAAACCCATAGTTGTGTACACACATAATCCACAAATTTATTACTCAAGTCAGAACCTCTAAGACTTAAATTCCTTAGTAGCAGTACTACCCCCTTTATACCTATATAATATTTTAAGCATTTTTATTTTGAAGCATTTCACATCTCCTTTATATCACTCCCCTTCTCTCAATAAATTCACATTCTTATCTAAATAGATTGTTATCGTTTCTACATAATTTTATTAATTTCTACCTTTCTAGTTTTTCTAGTCTCTTTCATTTCCCGTTCCCTTTCTTTCTTTTTTTTCTCTCTCTCTACTTTCATCCTACCCAACCTATTTCCTGCTTAGAGATTAAGACTTAGTTAACTCTCCCTGAGCCTCCATACATCAATCTATTCCTATTTTTTACACACATCTCTCCCTAACCCTAATAATTTCTGGTCTTCCAAATTCTTCTTTGCAGTTCGTAGCCCATTAACATATAGTTGTTTGATGTTGAATAGATGTATCAGTTGAACTAGATTGTATCTGCAGACTATTGACTGTGCAAATTCAGACTTGGGTTGATGCTTGCCTCAATATAGTGTTATAGCACAAAACTGGTGCTATTTTCATCTCAAATGGGCAGAGTAAGCAGGAAAAACACAAGAAAAATGGCAAATCCAGGTATATCAATTCCCAATCTGGATAATCAGGGGAAAGAACAGATAATGAATAATCTAGAGGAGAATTCCCAAATAGCTCTACAAACACTGCTGGCAAACATGATAAATCAAAAGACTGAAAGCATACAGAGGTCTCTCTATGAGCGTGATAGGCAGAGAGAGGAGGCATTCCAAAAGTTTATACAGGAATATCATAAGCGTGAGGAAGCTACTCAAAAGCTGATACAGGATTTGCATGAGCAGCTTGAGAACACTCAAAGAGAAAGGCAGGAATGGCATGAACAGGCTGAGAACACTCAAAGAGAACTACAGGAATCCCACGAACAGGAGGAATCGAATCAAAGAGTAATACAGGTATCAAGAGAGCAGGAAGAGAATAAACAAAGATCACTAGAGGCATTCATGGAATCCATTAAGAAAGAGCTAAAGGAAGTCAGGGAGACCACAAAGGGAATGCTGAATGGAACCCAACAGAAGGAATGGGAGTCTAAGGAAACCATAAACAATCAACTAAGTGATCTGAGAATAAACACTGAACATCAAATTACGGAAGTAAAGAAGTTCATACAAGATCTAAAACAAAGCTTCAACAAAAAACTTGAAGCCATGAAAGCTCACCAACTAGAAGGAAAAGAGATAAAAAACAAAGTAGAAAATCTTGACAGCAGGTTAGACCATGCAGAAGATCTAATCTCAGGGATTGAAGACTTCCAAGATATTATAGACAAAGAACAACTTCCAAGATATTATAGACAAAGAACATACAATCATCCAAGACAAGTCCAAGAAATATGATAGATCTATCCAACACTTGGAAGACACCATCAGAAGGCCTAATCTAAGGATAATGGGTGTAGAGGAGCACCTAGAAACAGAAGTTAATGGCCTAGGATTTGTTTAACAGGATCCTAGCAGAGAACTTCCCAAACATGCAAAAAGATAGGCTTATTCAGATACAAGAAGCTTTTAGAACTCCAAAAAGACCAGACCAGAATAGGACATCCCACAGTCACATTATAATCCACACAAGATGAACTCAGACCAAGGAAAAGATCCTTAAAGCTGTCAAGGAGAAATGATTAATCACCTATAAAGAGAAACCAATTAGAATCACCTCAGATTTATCAGCAGAGACAATCAAAGCAAGAAGAGCCTGGAATGATGTATGCCATGCCTTAAAAACAAACAACTATCAACCAAGAATACTGTACCCAGGTAAACTCTCCTTCATAACTGAAGGCCAAATAAGAAACTTCCATAGCAAAGAAAAATTGTAACAATACATCTCCACCAAACCAGCCCTAAAAAAGATTCTTAAAGATGTCCTACACATAGAAAACCAACAAGACCACAATAAAGGCCAAGAAACTGCACCCAAACTGAGAATCCAAGAATCATAGGAAGAACCCAGTTTTTGCAACCCCCAAAAAGGTGGATAACATGGCATGAACACCCAAACACCTCTCAGTCCTCTCTCTTAACGTTAACTGACTGAAATCTCCAATTAAACGACAAAGAGTGTCTAGTTGGATTAAAAAAACAAGACCCTTCTAACTGCTACCTTCAGGAGTCACATCTTGCCCATAAAAACAAACACATTTTCAATGTTAAAGGTTGGAACAAAATCTACCAGGCAAACGGCTCCCATAAACAGGCGTGAGTGGCAATCCTAATATCAGATAAAATAGATTTCAAATTAAAATTTGTGAGAAGAGACAAAGAAGATCGCTACAAACTAATTACGGGATCTCTCTTCCAGGAGGATATTACAATTCTAAATATCTACTCGCCAAACAATGGAGCACCCAAATTTATCCAAGAAACACTACTTTTCCTCAAATCCCATATAACTCCAAAGACATTAATTGTTGGGGATTTTAACACACCACTCTCCCCACTAGATAGATCAACTTTGCAAAAACTCAACAGAGACAATACAGATCTAAAGAGCTGCATAGATCAACTAGATTTAACAGATATCTACCAAACATTTCACCCAGCAGCATCAGAATACACGTTTTTCTCAGCAGCACATGGAAC
>NW_012267296.1:4216912-4226794 GCF_000151885.1 Dipodomys ordii
AAAAAATGCTTAAAATATTATATAGGTATAAAGAGGTAGTACTGCTATTAAGGAATTTAAGTCTCAGAAGTTTTGAATTGAGTAATAAATTTGTGGATTAAGTGTGTACACAATGTGGGATAGGGTCTACTAGTTAACTACGGGTTTATCTGAGGATGTGCAGGACAAGAGTTAAGTCACATTAAGAAGATCACGAGAGAGGAATACGTGAACAGGATAATAAAGGGAGAAAAAAAGATCAGAAGTTCAGTAGAGCCAGTCAAAAAACAAAAAGATGGTTAAGAAAGAAAGAGAAAGAGGAAGAAAACAAGAAAAGAAAGGAAACCGCACTTTCATGTATTCCTAAAATAAAAATTATAAGAGGAAAAAAAGTTACTGCAAAACAATTATTTTTTCAAAAAAGGCAATAATTAAAGATTAATAAAATTTTTAGAAAAGGAAACAAAATTATATATGTAAAGTACCAAAAAAAAAAAGAAAGAAAGAAAAGAAAAAATAAGAAAAGAAAAGAAAAAAGTTCTTTGATTTTTTTGCGGGGGGAGGGGTGGGAAGAATCCTGTATCTCCCTTTAGTCTGTAGCCAGCCTCTTGTTGGAGTCTCTGGTCATCTTGAGGTCCTGTGACTTGATTGGTTTCTTAAGTCAGTTTCTTCGAACAGGCAGAAAAATACTCTGCTTTACCCAAGATTTTGGGATCCCCCTCCCAGATTAGTTTAATGGGAGGCAGATCTGCTTTGAGAGTCACAATAGAGGGGGATGCAGTGGTGAGGCTAGGTTCTGGGTAGGGTTGAGGCCTTTCAACAATCAGTAGCTTTTCCCTGGGACTATTTTGTGAAGAAAAAAAGATTAGTTGGCCAAAGGTCTGTTGGATCATTTTTGGGTTTTCAATTCTATTCTATTGGTCTTAAGGCTTGTTCATGAGTCAGTACCAAGCTGTTTTTATAACTACAGTATTATAATAGAGTTTGAAATTGGGTATTGATATTCTTCCTGGCAAAATTGGTTAACTACATGTAGAAAACTAAAGCTAGATCCTTATATATCACCCTGCACCAGAATCAACTCCAAATGTATCAAAGATCTTGAAGTCAAAGCAGACATTCTGAAAATATTACAGCATGATATAGGAGAAACCCTAGGTCTCCTTGGCTCAGGCCAAAAATTTTTGAATAGAGACCCGGAAACACAACAAATCAAAGAAAGGTTGGACAAATGGGACTGCATAAAGTTGCAGAGCTTCTGCAGGGCAAATGACATAGCTAGCAAGATCAATAGAAAGCCCACGGATTGGGAGAAGATCTTTACTAGCCATACAACAGACAAGGGTCTCACATCTAAAATATACTTGGAACTCAAAATATTTAACCCCCCAACAACAAATCCTCAAAGAAACAACTGCCCAATAAACAAGTGGGCGAAAGACTTAAAGAGAAACTTCTCTGAAGAAGAAAGAAGGATGGCCAATAGACACATGAAGAAATGTTCAACATCCCTAGCCATAAAAGAAATGCAAATCAAAACAACATTGAGATACCACCTCACTCCAGTTAGAACGGCAAAAATCAAGAACTCTAACAACAACAGATGCTGGAGGGGATGTGGACAAAAAGGAACCTTACTTCATTGTTGGTGGGAATGTAAACTTGTTCAACCACTTTGGAAAGCAGTATGGAGGTTCCTCAAAAGACTTCACATAGAGCTCCCCTATGACCCAGCAATCCCACTTTTGGGCATTTACCCAAATGTTTACAAACAAGACCACACTAAAGCTAGTAACACAACTATGTTTATTGTAGCATTATTTACCATAGCTAAGATATGGAACCAACCCAGATGCCCCTCAGTAGATGAATGGATCAATAAAATGTGGTATATATACACAATGGAATTCTATGCCTCCATCAGAAAGAATGACATTGCCCCATTTGTTAGGAAATGGAAAGACTTGGACAAAATTGTATTAAGCGAAGTAAGCCAGGCCCAAAGAAACATAGGCTCCATGGTTTCCCTTATTTGTAATATCTAGTATATGTATGAGTCAAGTGGAAAAGGTCAGATAATGTGATGTCAGGAAAATGAACCGTTTTATAGACTATTTTAAAGAAGAGTATATCTGTGGCTTTCTGACATTTTGCTTATTTATTCTTTGTTTTATGAACATTGAAGTTACATCTACTTTTGTGATATTAAGAATACTGAAGAGGGGAAAAATCTTTTTATATAGTGCTTGCTAGCTAAGAAAAAGTATGTATTTGATTGGTTAAAGTAAAAGTGTCTTAGTTTAAAAGTTATTTAGTATTTTCCAACTGGTTAAATGTTAGTTTTGTTTATTGACCATATGAAGCCTCAACTAAAATTGAACATGAAAGATGTTACTCTAAGGGGTCTTAGACATATCTTTTCACATAATTTTTATTCCTTTCTAATTCTGTCTTGGAGATGAAATGAGTCACTGTGTTAATTATCTTTCTCATAGTTGTGATCAAAATTACTGAGAGAATATCTTATAGAAAAGGATTATTTATTTTGACTTATGGTTGCAGGGGTATCCAACCATCATGGAAAAGAGAGATTAGCAGGACAGTTTACATTATAGCAGAGAGGAAGTAGAGAAGGCTCTGAATTGCCAATGACAGATAACTCCACAGGCCTGGCTCCAGTGACTCACCTACTGAAGTTTCTGGAACTTTTCAGAAGTATGTCACCAAGTTGAGACCAACCACCAAACACATGATCTGTGGGGCACAGTTCCTATTCATGCCTCTACATTTAATTTTATTTTAAGTTTTGTTAGCTTTCTTTTTTTTTTTTGGGTCCAGTCGTGGGGCCTGAACTCTGGGCCTGGGCGCTGACCCTCAGATCTTCAGCTCAAGGCTAGCGCTCTACCACTTGAGCCACAGTGCACTTCCGGCTTTTTTCTTTTTGCTTATGTGGTGCTGAGGAATTGAACCCAGGGCCTCATACATGCAAGGCAAGCGCTCTACCACTGAGCCAACTTCCCAGCCCCTTAAGTTTTGTTAGCTTTCTAAGAAAATATTGAAGTAAATTTCCAATGTCAAATATTTTCCACTCCTACCAGGCATTTGAAATGGTTATCTTTTTCCACTTATTACTATTTTTCTCTCATTTCTATTACATGTTTTCTACAGGGTAGGAAAGAGTGGCACCTTGTGATTTTCATTTTAATGGCTTTAATTAATAATGACCTTAACAATCTTTTCATATAATTATAGGTACTTAGGTTATTATGAATATTTCTACCTAAATTTCACTGATGTTTATATTTGTTTAATGGTGAATTTTGAATAGCAAAAATTGTGAAATCTATAAAGTCTACTTCTCTCTTCTGTGTGCATAGGTAATATTTTGATGCCTTTTCTAAGAAATAGTTGCCTAATGTTAAATTTGAACATTTTCTCCAAGATATACTTCCAAAAGTGTTACTAATTTAGTTTTATATTTTTTGTATAATGTATGAATTTATTATAGGTACATGAAGTAAGATCTTAAACTCAGTCATGCATAAGGAGAGACAACTGTACCAATATTATTTACTGGAAAGTCTAATTTTCCATCCAAAAATTTCATTCTTGCTCTTATCACAAATCTAGTGACTGCCAGTGCAGGATTTATTTTCAGATTCTCAAGTATGTTCTGGTGATTTATATTTTTATACTTATCTCAGCATCATACTATGTTGAAATTTATATCTTTATATTCATGCCAAATAATTTAATCTCTTTCATATGTATATTAATTCTTATGGTACTCTTAAAAAAATTCTGAGATCATGCTTATTATAGGATTAACTAAAGAAACAAACATGTTGATCCTGTTATGACTTGTTGTTATTCCTGTAGACATTATTATGATCATATGCATAGTTATAAATACATTTATATGCTTACACATACATATGCATTCATATATATACAAATATGGTATTGCAGTATTATTCACATAGAGAATATATGAAATCAACCATCCACATAAATATCAATCAATGGAGTATATATAAAGGTAATACAGTTTACATTATATATGGATAGATAGATAGATAGATTATTAATTTTCTTATTTTCCAATTGATGAGAAAATTACTATTTCCTGAGACAATTTCCCGAATGAGGAAAAGCTGGAGACAAAATTCAAACTTCAATGGTAAAATCATTGACTCATCTTCTCTAACTAGGCCATTCACAAATTTTCACTTCATTCCAGCACCTATTATGAATTCACTAATAGTTAAGATTATTGCCTTCATTATCAAATCATCTCTGAAAGTTATCATCTCCAACCACTACTATTTTGAAAACCTAGCCTTCCATTCATGAGCTTTTTAGGGAGATTTCAGATCTAAATTGTGATATATCCCTTAATGATAAAAAATATTGTCAGATAATTCAAACATTTTTTCAAACAGCAGAAAGTGTACTTATGTAAACCTAAGGTTGGCCAGTCACTTAATGTGATGTCTTGATACAGTCAAGTAATGTAATAAATATATGAGGTTACTTCCAGAATAAAATGGAACATTGTTTCACAGTAAACTGTTTAGGAAGGAGTATATTCTAAGGCAATGGTAAAACATATATACGCCAGTAACATAGGTAATGCAGTATGTATTGCTCATATTTATTTGATATAACTGGCAGTCCACAAGTTTGTTTACTCCAGAATTCCCATAAACATGTGAATAATACCTTCTACTACATTATAATGGACCCAGCATGGCTTTAAAATAAGAAAGCTTTTGCTTTTGTTATAATCTTGTGGGACTGCTGTTATATATTTGTATTGTTGTTGACAGAAGAAAAATATTAGCTCAGGATTGTATTTCACAAGTTTCATTTGCAATGAAAAGTATTAAATTATTTTAATTTTGATGTACTTCATTTTTTAAAATTTTGTTTCCTTCTTTATTTCAAGCATTCGTGGCTTTCTAGGTATCATTATTGGTTGACATCTAGCTTTACTATTGTGTGGTCAGATTATATATGTTTGGAATTTATTTAGACTTGTTTTATGCTCCAGTTTAAAAAAAAAACTTGTTATAATATTTTGTGTGTGTGTGTGCTAGCCTGGGCCTTGAAAACGGGGCCTGGGTAAAACCTGTCACTGAGGTTTTATTGCTCAGGCCTAGGGCTCTACCACATGAAGCACAGTTCCCCTATGGATTTTTTGGCGATTAATTGGAGGCAAGAATCTGAAGGACTTTCATGCCTAAGCTGGCTTAGAATCACTACCCTCCGATTCTAGCTTCCTGATTAGCTACAATTATTGGCATGAGCCACCAGTGCCCAGCAAATGTTTTTGTCTGGAGAAAGAATGGGCATTTGAGACTTTACGTATAGTTTATTTTCTTGTTCTATCTCTTCTTTCCTTCCTTCCTTCTCTCTTTCTTTCACTTTTCTTTCCTCTTTACTTCTTTCTTCTTTTTTTTCCTTTCTTCTTTCTGTGTCAGTATAGACCTTGAACTCAGGACTTGGCAATATTATTTGACTTACTTTCTCACATCTTTCTGAAAAATACACATTGAAATGATGGTTCAGAAGTTACTTATTAAGGATATGCTATCAGTAGAAAGGAATAAGGGAGTGGTGACTGGGGATACTGAACACAGGAAAGGAGAATAAACCAATCAAATAATAACTGAACTACAGAAGACCACACTCTATAGGTGAGCTTTGGAGTTTGTGTATAGTGTGTGTTTTCCTATTTTTTGTACTAGATGAAAGCAAGTAGCTTGGCTTTCAAATCAATGACTAATGTCAGAAATTGTAATACAAATGAACAGATGAAGGATAAATAGATTCCTGCAGTCCATGCTATTTTGATCCTTTTCAGATATAAAAGTAAATAAAACATGTTTTCTCTTAAGAAAATTGGGATGTGTTCCTATGTAAGAAACACTCTAAAATTTTCATTGTTATCTAGAAAATTGATTATCTATCTATCTATCTATACATAGTAGTGATTGGAGATGATAACTTTCAGAGATGATTTGATAATGAAGGCTATAATCTTATTAACTATTGGTGAATTCATAATAGGTGCTGGAATGCAGTGAAAAAAACACATTGGTGTTTTTTCTCAATCATTTTGTAAGAGACACACAAGAATATCATAGTGAGTGTGTGTATATATATATATAACATATATGTATATACATATATATGAGGTATATGTGCACATATATATGAGGTATATATATATATACATATATATACATATATGCACATATATGTATATATGTGTGTATATACATATATATACCTCATTTTCTTTGAATTGTATTTTTAACTGTATTTTTTAATTTAATTTATTTTTTTGTGAACATACTGTACAAAGGGGTTACAATTACATGGGCAGGATAATGCGTACATTTCTTATCAAGCATTTCAGCCTCCTCCTTTTTTCCCAATCCTCTCCTCCTCCCCCCCCCCACACACCAACGTTGTAAAGCTCATTTTCAACATGACAACTTGTACTTCTCATTGTTGCAACAGGTTCACCTGTATCCTTAAACGACTTGTTTTTCCCCATCTCCTCTACAAGTTATACTAACATCAAATATAGTGAAAGCAGGGGTTATACTGTGGGGGAAGGACATACAAAGCAACAAAGAGATAATCTTATAAATGCGTTAGAAACAAATGCATGAAAGAAAAAAAACATTAAAATACCTATCTAAGAGTTCATTTTCCTAACATCACATTATCTGACCTTTTCTGCTTGACTCATACATATACTAGATATTGCAAATAAGGGAAACCATGGGACCTATGTTTCTTTGGGCCTGGCTTACTTCACTTAATATAATTTTTTCCAAGTTTTTCCATTTCCTAACAAATGGGGCAATGTCATTCTTTCTGATGGAGGCATAGAATTCCATTGTGTATATATACCACATTTTATTGATCCATTCATCTACTGAGGGGCATCTGGGCTGGTTCCATATCTTAGCTATGGTAAATAACGCTGCAATAAACATAGTTGTGCTACTAGCTTTAGTGTGGTCTTGTTTGTAAACATTTGGGTAAATGCCCAAAAGTGGGATTGCTGGGTCATAGGGGAGCTCTATGTGAAGTCTTTTGAGGAACCTCCATACTGCTTTCCAAAGTGGTTGAACAAGTTTAAACTGATTTTTTAAACTGATTCATCATGATGGGTATAATACTAAGTTTATTTTATAATATTCAATTATATTCTTTACTAAATTTTATGAAATGTAAACATTTCAATGACATTTTTAAAAATCAGTCTTAATTTTAATTTTATCATAGATAATCCCAAGATTAAGTCTACATAGTCTCTTCCTGTATAAATAAATTGATTTAATCACCTGTGTCTTTCTCACTATTTCCCTTCCTTTCATCTACAAAAGCATAACTTACACAGGAAGAAAAATATAACATCACAAGAAATCTAAAAGTTCTAATAAATAATCTGCATGGAGTCATATGCTTATAAAACATTTCTTTCAATTTATAAATCCTAAAATATTTCAGGATTGAAGGATGATAATGAGGCATGAAAACTAAATGTAATGGTTTGTTAATCTTATACTGGAGTTCATCTATTACTATTGAATATTAAAGCTACTACAATGAATATTATTGGCTAAATGACAGAAACTCAGGTCAGTACTTTCTGAGTAAAGATCCAGAAGCACATCAAATCAAGGAAAACTGGTTAAATGGAACTGCATCAAACTTTAAGGTTTCTGCACAGCAAATGACATACCCCACAAACTAAAGACATCTCACAGAATGGGAGAATCAGAAAATGGTCTAATACCCAGAATAAACAGAGTTCTGAAAATCCCTCAAAGAACCATCAACTCAATTAATAAATGGGCCAATGAGCTGAAGACTTCTCAGAAACTAAGCCACTCTGGAATGCAGTATGGAGGTTCCTCAAAAAAGTATACTAATAGCTCCCCTATGATCTAGCAATCCCAGTTATGGACATTTACCCAAATGACCACAATCAAGGTCACACTAAAGCTACCAGCCCAACTATGTTTATTGCAGCATTGTTTACCATAGCCAAGATATACACTGAACCCAGATGCCCCTGAATAGATGAATGGGTCAAGAAAATGTCGTATATATACACAATGGAATTCTATACTTCGATCAGAAAGAATTACATCACCTCATTCATAAAGAAATGGAAAGACTTGCAAAACATCATAGAATCCATGGATTCCCTCATTTGTATTAATTAGTATGTGTCAATGATAGAACTAGAAGAGGACTAAAATAATTCAGTAGCTATGTACAAATAGGATGATAGTAAGAAAAATGAACTCCAAAGTATGGAAATAAGAGGTTTTTCTTTGTTGTTGTTTTAATGTACTGTGTGAAGTTATTTGTATTTTCTTGCATTTTTGGTTTCCTTTGGTTTATGCCCTGTTGTCACTGTATTTGATTTGGAACTCTGTATCTTGTATATACATTTATCTGAATTGGGGGAGGGAAGGAGAACAATAAAATTGTGAGACAAAGGACAAGAGATGAAACAATGCAACAGTGATATTCACAACACAATGTGTCGGAAATGAACTTTACAATGGGGGAGGGGAATTGAAGGGGAGGGCAAGTGGGAGAAAAATGAGGGAGAAGGTAGCAATGTTCGACAAGAAATTTATTCATTAATTTACTTATATAACTATAATCCCTCAGTACATCACCTTGACAAGAGAATCAAATTTCAAAAAAAGAAGTAAAAATGGTCAGTAGACACATGATGAAATGCTCAAACTTTCTGAACATAAAGTAAATGCAAATCAAAACAACACTGAGATTCCACCTCACTCCAGTTAGAATGTCCATTTTTGAGAAAATATTGACAGATACTGAAAAAGGGAGACCCTAGTACATCATCGGTGATCATGTAAACTTGTTTACCTATTCTGGAAAGCAGTATAGAAGTTCCTCAAAAAATAATAGAGAACTTTCCTAAGACCTAGCAATTACACTTCTTGGTGTTTATAAGATTATAAACAGTTGTGTAGATCTGCGGTTTCTCTGTTGAGTTTTTGTCGAGTTGATCTATCTAGTTGGGAAAGTGGTGTGTTAAAATCACCAACAATTAATGTCTTTGGATCTATGTGGGATTTGAGGGAAAGTTGTGTTTCTTGGATAAATTTGTGTGCTCCGTTGTTTGGTGAATAGATATTTAGAATTGTGATATCCTCCTGAAGGAGAAATCCCTTAGTTAGTATGTAGCGACCTTCTTTATCTCTTCTCACGAATTTTAATTTGAAATATATTTTATCTGATATTAGGATTGCAACTCCAGCCTGTTTATGGGGGCCTTTTACTTGGTAAATTTTGTTCCAGCATTTAACATTGAAAATGTGTTTGTTTTTACGAGCAAGATGTGACTCTTAAAGGCAGCAGATAGAAGGATCTTGCTTTTTAATCCAACTAGACAGTCTATGTCGCTTAATTGGAGAGTTAAATCCGTTAACGTTGATAGATAGGTCTGAGAGGTATTTAGGAGTCCTTGCCATGTTATCCACCTTCTTATGGGTTCTTCTTATGGTTCTTGGATTCTCAGTTTGGGTGCAGTTTCTTGGCCTTTATTGCGGTCTTGTTGGTTTTGTTTGTGTAGGACATCTTTAAGGATCTTTTGTAGGGCTGGTTTGGTGGAGCTGTATTGTTTCAATTTTTCTTTGCTATGGAAGGTTTTTATTTGGCCTTCAGTTATGAAGGAGAGTTTAGCTGGGTACAGTATTCGTGGTTGATAGTTGTTTGTTTTTAGGGCATGGCATACATCATTCCAGGCTCTTATTGCTTTGATTGTCTCTGCTGAGAAATCTGAGGTAATTCTAATTGGTTTCCCTTTATACGTGATTACCCTTTTCTCCTTGA
>NW_012267296.1:4230664-4271492 GCF_000151885.1 Dipodomys ordii
CAAAGGAGGAGGCTGCAATGCTTGGTAAGAAATGTACGCATTATCCTGCCCATGTAATTGTAACCCCTCTGTACAGTATGTTCACAAATAAAAAATAAATAAATATATTAAAAAAAAGAATTTACATATCCCAAGAGGAAAAAGAAAATACCTTATTCACCATTTATTTCACCTGTATTAGTCTCCTTATGAAGGACAGAAATAAAAGACAAATATGTTGGAAAAGTTGAAAAAAAAAGAAATGTACTCATTATCTTGCAAATGTAATTGTAACCCCTCTGTAGAGTATGTTCACAATAAAATAGACATAAACTTACAGGACAACAACATAAACAAGAAATTAAAATTGCATAGATGTATACTGTATTTATATTTTAAGCTTAGGGTTACTAAAAGAGTGAAAAACTAAAA
Source organism: Dipodomys ordii (assembly GCF_000151885.1). Lineage (NCBI taxonomy): Eukaryota > Metazoa > Chordata > Mammalia > Rodentia > Heteromyidae > Dipodomys > Dipodomys ordii. The sequence goes on from NW_012267296.1 coordinate 4,231,076, forward strand.
TAAAATTGCATAAAGCAAAATATCATAAATCAAGTAAAATTTATTACTGGAGAAATATATTCCTAATAAATTCAGCATAAACTATGTGTACAGTACCATATTGTAGAGACATAATTTCTTAAGTCTTCATATGCACTCTCCCCTCACACACTGATCAATCCACAATAACTTCTGGTCCTGTATGACACATTCATGATAAATGAATTATCTTTTACTATTGTACTATATGATACTTTTATATGTTTTACACACAGATACAATTATGCTACAACTACCTACAGTATTCACTATGTGTTGTTCTGGTTGCAGTCTAGGAGCAATAACATATGTACAAGAGAGCTAGATTGTACGAGGTTGTATAACTACACTCCATAATGTTCACACAATGAAGAAATTACTTAAGTATTCATTTCTTAGATAATAACCCCACAAATGACACGAGTACATTTTAAGAATGAGAGATCATATGCATATTATTTATTGTACTATTTATTAATATTGTGCTTTTTATTATTCTTTTTCAAATACGTTTTTATTGTGAAAAGTGTACAGTGGGCGTACAATTAGTACATTTCATATCGAGCATTGTTACCTCCTCCTTTGTTTTTCCCCTACCATCACTTCCCTCCTCACCTCCCCAACTCTTCTCTCCCTCCCAGCCACAAGTTGTAAAGTTCGTTTTCAACATAGTGTCTTGTACATAATGGGTCAACCTGTATCATATTTAAGCATTTTGTCCCTTCCCCTCCCAAATTAGAAAAAGGAAGTGTATATACAAGATGCTGGGCACCGGAATCAAATAGAGTGAAAATGAGTTATACCATGGGGGAGGAACATACAAAAGAACCAAAAAAAACCCACATAGAATATTATAAATACATTAAGAAGAACAGGGACAAAGATAAACCTCTTGCATCCCTGTCTTGGGGTTCATTTCAGTTAATATAATCTTATATGGTCAAATATACATAGCTTTTGACCTTTTCTTCTTGTCTTAGTCATATACTAGTTATTGCAAATAAGGGAAACCATGGGACCTATATTTTTTTGGACCTGGCTTACTTCACTTAATATAATTTTTTCCAAGTCTTTCCATTTCCTAACAAATGGGGCGATGTCATTCTTTCTGATGGAGGCATAGAATTCCATTGTGTATTTATACAACATTTCCTTGAACCATTCATCTACTGAGGGGCATCTGGGTTGCTTCCATATCTTATATATGGTGAATAACGCTGTGATAAACATAGTTGTACTGGTAACTTTAGGATAGCCTTGTTTGTGATGATTTGAGTAAATGCCCAAAAGTGGGATTGCTGTGTCATAGGGGAGCTCCATGTGGAGTCTTTTGAGGAACATCCATACTACTTTCCAAAGTGGTTTAGCAAGTTTACATTCCCACTTATAATGAAGTCGGTTCTCTTTTGGTCACATCCCCTCCAGCATCTGTTGCTATTAGATTTCTTGATTCTAGCTATTCTGACAGGGGTGAGGTGGAATCCTAATGTTGTTTTCATTTGCATTTCTTTTAGGGCTATAATTTATTATACTTGAGAGTGATTACTTGTTGAACTAATGATAATCTTTTTTAAATGTACATGAAAAATTATAGCATATAGTCGTATTACATTTTGTGATTTAGAGTCCTGGAATATATCACTTACAAATAAATGAATACTCATATAAGCTATTTATTATCTTTCTTTTTTCCCCACTATCTCACCTCTAAGTGCTCCCTCATGCCTGTATATTTGATTTGAACCAGATGTATTGCTTTCATCAGTTACCTTCTTGATTCCCACCACATTTCTACCCTATTTTCACAGCCAGGTCTATGAACAGCCAAGTTATAACTTGTGTTCTGAATTTTTGGATTAATCTTTTGTGTTCCCTTTCTGGAAGTGATTTTGTATTGGCTTCTTCTAATACTTTGCTCTCCTCTCTGCTGGTTTGTATTTGTGTGTGTGTGTGTGGTGTTGTTGTTGTTTTGTTTTTTTGTTTTGTTTTGGTTTTTTTGGTAATCTTTTAAACTTCTGCTGCTTCTATTGTATGCCTACTGGATTAAAGAAAAGGTAGTAGTGAAGCAATCAGCAATCTGATGTATTTTTTTCTTAAAAGAATTTTGAAGTTTAGAGTACTCTATTATAAACACTGCTGAAAAGGCAGCTTTATTTGTTGCATTGTTTGATTTTATGTTTGTTTTGGGGGAGTGGATAGATTTAGAAACACATTGTTATGTTTCTCAAATTTAGTTTCTCCTTTCTATCTCTTAATTTAAATTAAGCAAATAAATGGCTTTCCAGTTAAAACTGCTAACTGTTCATTATTCCTTTTAAGGGATTCTGATTTTAAGATCCTATAATAAAACATGAGACCTGCTCATGAAATCTTTCCATTAAAATGATCTGAACTATGAACAAGATAAATAGCAATATTGCAAAGACTACTTTGGTAAAATATTTAAAGAGAAATGAAAGACTTTGTAGAATGACATGAAACAATAAGATAATTGAAATATTAAAGGTGAAAGATTAAATATGCCTTAGTCTCAACAGTAGAGATTCTTTTACAGAAAGGAGGAAAATGAGGAGCAATATGACATAATTAATGTCATATCTATTGAGTGCAAACAAAATTTTATAGTTTATTATGTGATAATAAAAATTTCCTCATTTTATGGAGACCAACTTAATACTGTATTTTTGTAATGCCAAAGTAATGAAAATTTTACTGGATGCACGCACACCTCTTTTATGTTAGTATTTTGGAAGTTAGAGGTTAAATTTTCAAATGCTTAGATTGTCATTCTGCACCAAAAGTATATCTTAAAAAGTAAGTTTGAAAAGAAAGCTATGGGATTTCAAAAGCAAAAAAGAAATGCACATGTAGAAATCTGCCATGATTACAATGTAATTGTGCATAATCACAGTGATGAATTTTTTCCAAAAAAAAAAGAGCAAAGTGCCATGAGTCATAGAAAAGCAATGCTTAAGTGCAAGAAATACATACATTTGAATTCACTAGTCTCTGGATAAAGACAAATTGTCATTGATTTACCTTCTCAGTAAGGAATCTATGTTCAGTGTTCTATTAGATAGGGTTAATGCTTTCTGCTGTAATAAAACATAATAATCTTATTTGAAATTGTCAAAGGAATTACAGGACATATATTACTACCTAAAATTGTTAATAAAAATCTCAAAAATATCCATTTCTCCAAGACTGTATGTGAATTTACAATAAGTCAAACAATGATTAAGGTACTCAGAGCCTATTCAGCCTTGTAGAAATGTTCTCACTTTGGACATATCATATATATTGAAATTTAATAAGCAAATCAAGTGCTTAATTATGGCTTGAAGGATTCCAAATAGAACACATTGTAGACTCAGGAAAGGACTTAAAAAGATATCAGGAGTATTTTGCCAGTAAAAATACGACACACACACACACACACACACACACACATACACACACAGACACACACAATTTAATCAACAAGGTAGAATTTAATTCTTCATAACATTCTCAGTTGAGTATTCTAATACTTTATATTTAACATGACCTTATTAATTTTGAAAATAAATTATATAAATGAATAAGACAAAGCAAATCCTTTTATGTTCATGTCTTTGCCAACAATTTAGTTGATACATATATAACATATCATTCACTCATTTAAAGTATATAATTTGAAATTTTTTAGTATGCACAAAATGTTGCATAGTCATCAGCATCACAATTTGGAACATTTTTATCATCCCAGCAAGAAACTCTTCCCCATAATATGCTATCCTCTTCAGTAGTTTGTAATCTATTTTCTTTTTCGATAGATATACATATTCTGAATGTTTCATATAGTTAGAATCAGAGTATTTTTATAATTCCTAATTATTTTCAAGTTTTATCCATGCCATAGCGTATAGCAGTAATAATTCTCTTTTATTTATGAATCATATCTATTAACATGACTTATTTTGTTTATCCAAATATTTGAATTGTTTCCTCTTTTTAGAGATTATGCGTAATATTCTTGGGACTAATCATGTATGTTTTAATATGAACAACTCTTTTAATTTCTTTTATATGTATACTAGGATTACTACAGCTAGGTTTAAGTACTAAGGATGTAGTTCAGTGGTAGAATGTTTGTCTAGCATGTACAAGACTTTGGGTTTAATATCCAGTTCCAAAAAAATTAAAATATGCTAAAGTTATCAATTATATTGTTTGTATACAACCTATACATTTTACTGGCTTAAAAACCGAAAATATTTTGTCTTACAGAAATGAAATTCAGAATAGGTCTCAGTGACTTTAAATCAGTTGCTTGACAGGACTGAATTCATTTTGGAGACCAGAGAAGAATTCATTTCTTTGACCTTTCTACCCACAGTAAACTGGCTTCTTTTGCCCATGACCTATTCTTTTATCTTCAATTTGAGCAAAGTTGCATATTTCTGCAGTTAACATCTGGTAGTTCAATTGAACACTGCTTAACTTTGTAATTATGCAAAGAGAAAATGTATTCAGAAGAAACCATACTTTGAGTTTTCAATTTTGAACTTTTCCTGAGGTAGCAATGTGATATTTACTCTCTAGCAATTCTGGGAAATGAAAGTGGAATATAGTTCTAGGTCAACCATTTAATAATGAGAGATACATGAATTCTTTCCTGTGTACTGTGTCACTAAGGTATAATATTGAAATGATTGTGTCACAAGTACTTAGAGGATACTTTGACCTGCACATAGACAATGAGTAGCAAAAACAAGGATAAAAGCTTAAAATCTTTGCCTTCATTTTGTAATACCTTCCTTTATTGTCTTAAAACTTTGGTTTAGTCCCTAGAACCTATAATCCTAGCTACTTTGAAGACTGAGATCTGTGGATCATGATTAAACTTCAGCACAGGCAGGAAAGTTCATGAGACTCTTATCTTCTAATAACCACCACAAAGCTATGTTGGATCTTCATCCGGACGGGTCCGAGGACAGGTAAGTGTGCTTCTCACCTGTTCCCCAGCCTCCCTTAGCCCCGGAGACAATCAGAGACAACGGAGAGTCATGTCAAGCAAGAACTCATTTATTACCACACAGCCAGCACTTTTTAATGCGGAAAAACCGGGGGACATGGAAGGGGAGGGAAAGGAACCAACCAATCACTGTAAAGGTCACACCCTATCATGCACCTAAACTTTATCCAGTCAGATTTTAAGGTAAACCTCTCAGTGCCATCTTTGCTGCCAATGTGCCCCACATAGCTAGAAGTGGAGCTGTAGTTCAGGTGGTAGACCACTAGCCTCAAGCACAAAACCTCAGGGACAAGGCCCAGGCACTGAGTTCAAGCCCTAGTATGGGCACCAAAATTTAGCTGAGTCCTATTCAACTCTGTATATGAATATGTTGAAATTTTAAAATAATGTTCATCTGAAGCTTGTAGAAGGCTGGGTACACCAAGATTTTCAAGGGTGCCATAATCAACATGTTGTTAAAGATGTTTTTACGTATTCTGTTTCAGACCACTGTACTGCAGCAGTTCTTTCTTGTAGCCTCCTTCAGATCAACAAATGTAGAACCTTGACAATATATTTCTTGTAATGAGATGAAGTCTTAAATGGGATATCCAAAAGTAAGACAGTTTTGTTTTCTTTTTCTCAAAGCGGGAACCATAATCTCACTATGGGGATCAAATTTTCCCCCAAACAACAGTGATTTTTCTAGGATCATGGAGACATAAACCTGAAAAAATGATGAACTTCACAATTTTATCAAGTCTGCCTATTAATACATGTCTATTTTCCTCTCAGCCTATTTGAACTTGAGGTTTATATCAGTAGCCACAAAGTCAGGGCTGAGGATATTTGACCCCCTCTTTTCTTCCTGAAAAAGAAGCATTGCAGGATTAATATTTTTCTTGCTTTCGTCATGATTTTTTTTTCCATTTGGATAAAGACCTAGTTTGGGAGACTTCTTGATGTCAGATATGCTCTGGCATTTAACTCAGTCAGTACTTGTATTCAATGCATTTTGACTTAGGATATTTTCAATTTATGATGGGTTTATTTGGATGTAACCTGTTATATGTCAAATAACTTCTGTTGTATAGAAACTCTGACTATTTTGGTCTTGCTCAAATTTTGACCATGTTACTGAGGATCAAACTCAGTGACACACACAGGATAAATAAGTATTCTACCACCAAGAAATGACTTCAACTTTCATTAATTTCTCTCTTTTTTTATTTCTCTGAAAATTTGGTATTGCAGACAAATTAGAATTAAAAATCATTACATTTTAAACCAATGCCCGTGGGCACTGAGAGTTCATGCTTTTGTAAAATTTTTATTTTATTGTAAAGATGATGTACAGAGGTGTTACAGTTACTTTAGTAAAGTAGTGAGTACATTACTTGTCGAACATTGTTACCTCTTCATTTGTTGTTCTCCCACTATCCCTTACCACCCCACCTCCCTCTCTCCTCCCCACCCTCAAAGTTGTAAATTTCATTTCCAATGTACTGTCTTGTGGGTATCATTGTTGCAATGGGTCATCCTGTGTCCTTGTTTCAGTGTTTGGTTATTCCCCTTCCCCTCCCCAAATTAAACACATACACATACACACATACACACACGATTTATATATATATATATATATATATATATATATATATATTATAGGGTACCCTAAATTCTAGAAGCTCAGGAAGTTGTAGTCTGAGAGTTATCTGAGAGTCATGGTTTCAAATTAACCTGGCAAGAAATTTCTTAAGAATCTCATCTCCAATTAAGCAGTAAAAAGCCACAACAAAAATGTGGCTCAAGTAGTAGAGCACTACTCTTGAGCAATAAAGGCCAAGCAAGTATACATAGGCCCTTATGTCAAGTTTCAGTATCAGCACAAAATAAAAATACACTTAAATCTACCTTTTTGGCAAATTAGAGATGTTACTAGCTGTTTATTCTCTTATGAAAACTGTCAAAGTCATCTAGTAATACATGTATACTCACTTTCCCTAACAATTAGTGTGATTAAACATCTGCTTATTTCTAGTTAATACTTGTAAAAGTAATCAGCAAAATTATTCTACTCTCCCATGCTTTCTGTGTTAGTCATGCTTTTAAATACAAGTGGTCTTGTTAAGGAAGAAATTCATACTAAAATTTCTTCTATATAATATGTTTTTTATTTGCTTCTTAGAAGACTTCATGGAGTAAGATCTCAGTTATTTTTCAAGAACTTTTCTATGACCTCTGTGGTTGAAGATCTGTTGGAATGTACATAAAATACTTGATGTATTTTTTAAGTTACATGCCATGAAATTGTTTTCTGGAATAAATTGTTATAGCTAAAAGGACTAATGTTAATACAACCATCCTCACCTTACAGGCAAATTGATCTTGGGTCTGTATGTTTTCTTAAAGTCTAGTATTTTCAGTTAATAGTTTTTGGAGATAGACAACTTATGTCAGTTTCCCCAGATATACAGTGTTATGTTTCAACAAATATTGTCAAATTTGATTTTTACCTCAGGAAAATCTTTTTCATTACTTTAAAATTTCTTTTCTATTTCTTTGTCTCTATCTCGTTCTCTGGTTTGGGACCACAGCCATACTTCAGAGATATTTGCTGGTTCTATTCTGAGCAATCACAACAAAGTAAATAAGGCAATAAGGTACATCACACATTTTTTTCTTTTTCTTTTCTTCTTCTTTTTTTTTTTGCAGTTTCTGTGGCTTATTTAAGCCCAAATAAAAGGTTTATGGGAACCATCTATTCGTTTTCTTCACTGCGCAGCCTGGCATTGTGATTGGTGACTCTGATGGCTAGCTGGGCTGCGCTTTCCACAGTGGCTTTTCAGTTCTTGGAGGAGATGTGGGCAATCTCAGAGGAGTAAAACTTGTTGCACATGAGCAGCACTTCCAGTTCCTTAACGTTGTGGAGCAGGAACTTCCGGAATCCACTGGGCAGCATGTGCTTTGTTTTCTTGTTTCTCCCATAAGCAATGTTGGGCATCAAGACCTTGCCCTTGAATTTCCTCTGCACCATGTTCTCAAAACCCCCGGGTTTATGCCAGTTATGCTTAATCTTGATATATCAGTCAGACTGCTGGTGGATGAATTTCTTGGTCCTCTTTTTGATGATCTTGTGCTTCACCAGAGGTCTGAGGGTGGCCATTATGCCTCGAGAAGGAGGAGAAGGCAGCCACCTCTGTAAGCAGCACCTAGGAAGAGGACTCTTCTTTCTTTTTCAATGCATATAAAATACACATTTGCATTACACTGAAGTCTATCAAATGTGAACAATTATATTTAAAGAAAAGCAGTGCAAATACCATAATTGTAAAATGTTCTGCTGCTAAAACCTAATAATCATATGGATGGAGTGACTTGCTTGATGTTTATGGTTGCTACCAGAGCAGGGTAGAGGTCATTAAAAGGCCATGTGGCTGCAGCAATGTCATAGAATAAGACAATAAATTTTGCTGCATTGATTGAGTTTTCCTTTTAGGAAAGATTTCTCTGTAACATGACTTAGCACCATGTACACTGCTTCCAAAAATTGAGCTTTCTCAAGCCCTACTATTGCTTTAATCAACTGGGTTGCTGTAATATTCATTCCAGCAACATTCCCTGCAAATTCACAAAGAGAAGATTCCATATGAACAAACCACATTCTGACTCATTTATAAGTCCTAGGTGGTGACTCAGCAGTTATCACAGCTACCAGAGGAGGGATCTCGAGATACCATGATAAGAAGCTCACTTGGGCAATATTTAGCAAAACCTACCTCAACAAAATATGAGTATGGAAGTGTGCACGTACCTATTCCCCTAGCTAAATGAAAGGCATAAGTAGAAGAATCACACTTTCAGCAAACCCAGGAAAAGGAATTGAATATTCTACCTGAGAATTACTGAAGCAACAATGCTGGAATTGTGTTTCAAAGTAGTTGGAATGTCTGTCGAGCAAGTTGAAAATTCCTAAATTCCTATTCCAGTATCTCAAAAAATTATTTGGAGATCAAAATTGTTCTTTGATTTGTGGGCTACAGAATGTATGTTACATTAACAGGTATAAAATTAGCATTAATCTTACAAATCTCAGCACTCTTGGGTAAATACATGCATTGTCAATGATCGGTAATATATTGAAAGTAATATTTTTCCTGATTTATAGGTTTCAAGAGTAGAGATAAAATATTCAGTACTGAAGGCCTCATATCTAAAATATAATTGAAACTCAAAAAATAAAATCGCCCAAAATCAAATCCTCAAAGAAAAAACTAACCTATTAATAAGTGGCTAAAGACTTAAAAAGAGACTTCTCTGAAGAGGAAATAAGAAGGAAAAATAGACACATGAAGAAATGCTTAACTTCTCTGGCCATAACAGAAACACAAATCAAAACAACATTGAGAACACACCTAACGTCAGAATGGTTATAATCAAGAAATCTAATAGCAACAGACACTAGAGGGGATGTGGCAAAAAGGGAACCTCAGTGCACTCTTAGTGGGAGTGTATACTTGTTTAGCAATTCTGGAAAGCAGTATGCAGGTTCCTCAAAGGAGTAAAGAACTCCCTTATCACCCAGCAATCACATTTCTGGGCATCTACCCAAAGGATCACAAATAAGGCCATACTAAACCTACCAGCACAACTATGTTTATCACAGCATTGTTCACCATAGCTAAGCTATGGTACCAACCCAGATGCCCGTCAGTAGATGAATGGATCAAGAAAATATGACACACACACACACACACACACACACACACACACACGCACACACGCACGCACACACACAGACAAACTGGAATTCTATATTTCTATCAGAAAGAATGAACCTACTGCATTGTTGGTGGGAGTGTAAACTTGTTCAACCACTTTAGAAAGCAGTATGGAGGTTCCACAAAAGACTCCACATAGAGCTCCCCTGTGACCTAGCAATCCCTCTTTTGGGAATTTATCCAAATGATCACAAATAAGACCATACTAAACCTACCAGCACAATTATGTTTATTGCAGCATTATTTACCATAGCTAAGATATGGAACCAACCCAGATGCCCCTCAGTAGATGAATGGATCAAGAAAATGTGGTATATATACACAATGGAATTCTATGCTTCCATCAGAAAGCATGACAATCACCCCATTTGTTAGGAGATAAAAAGATTTGGAAAAAGTTATATTTAGTGAAATAAGCCAGGTCCAAAGAAATATAGGTCCCATGGTTTCCCTTATTTGAAATAACTAGTATATGACTAGGACAAGCAGAAAAGGTCAAAAGCTAGGTACATATGACTAGATAAGATGAAGTTAAGCAAAATGAACCCAAAGATCGGGACACATTTTTTTTCCTTTCTTGATACTGTTTCTAATGTATTTATAAGGTACCATGTGATTTTTTTGTTTTTTTTAAATTTTTTATTGTAAAGATACTGTTCAGAGAGGTTACACGAGTAAAGTAATGAGTACATTTCCTCTTGAGCATTGTTAACTGCTCCTTGTTTTTTTTTTCCCCAGCCATCCCTTCCTTCCCTACCTCCTCAACTCCTCCCTCTCCCACTGAAGTTGTAAAGTTCATTTTCAACATAGTGTCTTGTACATCTCATTTTTGCCATGGGTCAGCCTGTACCCTTGTTTCAGCATTTTGTTATTTCCCTTCCCCTCCCCAAATTAGAAAAAAAAATGTATATACAAGACAGGGCACCAGAATCAAATACAGTGAAAAAGGGAAGAACATACAAAACAAACATAGTACATTATAAGTACATTAAGAACAACAGCAACAAAGATAAACCCTCTTGTGTCTCTATATTGGGGTTCATTTTGCTTAGCACCATTTCTTAAATTGTGACAATACTGTACAGAGGGGTTACAATTAAGAAAGACATTATTTTTTTGGGGGGGGGTCCAGTCGTGGGGCCTGAACTCTGGGCCTACCCGCTGTCCCTCAGCTCTTCAGCTCAAGGCTAGCACTGTACCACTTGAGCCACAGCGCCACTTCCAGCTTTTTTCCTTTTGCTTATGTGGTGCTGAGGAATAGAACCCAGGGCCTTAGGCATGCAAGGAAAGCGCTCTACCACTGAGCCACCCTCGTTGTAAAAGAAGACCTCATTGTGACATGACAATTTATGTATACATAATAGTCTCTGCTGCCATTTTCCCTCATTTCTTCCTCCCCATTCCCTAATTTTGACAAGCTTCATTATTCCATTTTCACACATTTAAAACTTAAGACTGTGTTCTTATTCTCAATATGTCCATGTGTTTTGAGTGGTTACTTCATCTTGATGAGCATTGGCTTCCTCATGTGAAAAATTTTAAAACATTGCCTGTGTCTACACAAGATCATCATGAAAGATAAGAAACAAATGCCTGGAAAACATTTTAAAAATTCCACTGATTTACAAAAAAAAAAAAAAAGACATCCTTTTCAGTAAATGGTGCTGGCAAAATGGTTAACTACTTGTAGAAAACTAAAGCTAGATTCTTATATATCACCCTGCACCAGAATCAACTCCAAATGGATCAAAGACCTCAGAGTAAAAATAGATACTCTGAAAACATTACAGGATGGAATAGGAGAAACCCCAGGTTTCCTTGGCACAGGCCAAAATTTTCTGAATAGAGACCCAGAAGCACAACAAATCAAAGAAAGGTTGGACAAATGGGACTGCATAAAATTGCAGAGCTTGTGCATGGCAAAGGACATAGCTAGCAAGCTCAATAGAAAGCCAACGCATTGGATGAACATCTTCACTAGCCATACAATGGACAAGGGTCTCATATCTAAAATATACCTGGAACTCAAAAAATTAAATCCCCCTACAACAAATCTTCAAAAAATAACTGTCCAATAAATAAGTGGGCTAAAAACTTAAAGAGAAACTTCTCTGAAGAGGAAAGAAGGATGGCCAATAGACACATGAAGAAATGCTCAACCTCTCTAGCCATAAAAGAAATGCAAATCAAAACAACATTGAGATATCACCTCACCCCAGTTAGAATCAAGAACTCTAATAACAACAGATGCTGGAGGGGATGTGGATAGAAGGGAACCCTACTGCTTTGATAGTGAGAATGTAAACTTGTTAACCACTTTGGAAAGTAATGTGGAGGTTCCTGAAAAGACTCCACATAGAGCTCCCCTATGACCCAGGAATCCCACTTTTGGGCATTTACGTAAATAATCACAAACAAGACCATGTGATTTTTTCTTGCTTTGTATGTTCTTCCCCCAAGGTATAACCCCTGTTTTCACTGTATTTGATGTCAGTATAATGTGGGGAGGGGAAAAGAAAAACCAAAATGTTTAAATAGGGATACAGTTTGAACTACTGTAACAATGAGATGTACAAGAAACTATGTTGTAAAGCGAACTTACAATTTAGGCAAAAGAAGAAGTGTAGTTGTGGAGGTGGGAGGGAAGGGATGGTAGGGGAAAAACAAAGGAGAAGGCAACAACCCTTAATAAGAAATGTACTCATTACCTTGCTCAGGTAACTGTAAGCCCTCTGCAAAGTATTTTCACAATAAAAAACATAAAAAATGACACTGCCCCATTTGTTAGGAAATGGAAAGACTTGGAAAAATCATATTAAATGAAGTAAGCCATACCCAAAGAAGAATAGGTCCCATAGTTTCCCTTATTTGCAATAATTAATATACGTCTAGGATAATCTTTGCATATGAGCAGAATAGCTCAACAGCTATGTATCTATGACCATATAAGATGAGGGTAAGTGAAATGAACTCCAAGACATGGACACAAGAGGTTTTTATTTGTTGTTGATTTTTATGTAGTATGTGATTTCTCGTTTCTTTTGTATGTTCTTCCCCCTATGGTATATCCCTTGTTGTCAGTGTGTTTGATTTTGTTACCCGGGTAGTGCTTATACATTTATTTGAATTAGTGAGGGGAAGAGGAACAACAGAATCGTGAGACAGAGGACAATATAGGGGAACCAACAATGCAACACTGATATCTACAAGACAATATTTATATCTTGGATTGTAAGTATGAGCCAACAACTCCTGGTTTTCATAGAAATTTTATGTGCCTTTAATATTATATTAGTCACACATTATTCCATATTACTGTAATTGTGTGAAGATCTCTTTATCTGTCTCGTAGAAATGGAACTTCTTGAAGGCAATGACTATACATTTGCCAACTTTATATATTTCCCATTAGTATCATAGAGATTGATGCATAATTTTTAACTATACTCTCAAATGAATCATTTGATTTACAATAATGATAATAACAGTTTCAATAATAATTATACTGTAAATTTGAAAATCTATGACTAGTACTTCAACTTTCACTAACATTTATGTTTTCTCTAAAGGAATGGAAACCCGCAGTATAGAAGAGATAATGGGACTTGGCAAAAATAACAACAAGTAATAGATTAACAAGACTCAATTTAAAAGCATGAGTCTTTCATTTTAAATCTTATTTATCTCTGATGATCAATTAGCTATGGATATATTGTTTTTCAACATGGCTTCTATAATTTATTCATGAAAAGATATTTTGTGGTATCTTTCTAAAATCAAATTTGATTGCAATTCTTCCAGAATCCGGTGTCATTTTAAGTAAACATAGCAAAACATTTGAATTTGTATTAACATAAATATCAACAGAAATCTAAATATTGCTTATTAAGCATAATTTTGCTTTTCCTGTTTCTTTTTGGTTTATTCTGCTTTAAAATATACTCATCAATATCAAAAATGTCATAATCTGAAATATTACATAATTTTAACGGCAGCCATTATGTCAAACTTCTTCTAAAATTAGCTATGAATTTAAAGTTCTGTTCTGCAGGTTAAATCAGTTACAATATTTTCTCTGACATGTCTCATTTTGTAATTTTTTTCTTTTTTTGAACAATGTCATTTTATTCCTTTTTAGTGAGCTAATTTTTCTTAGATTGCCTCTGGATTTAAATCCTAATAAAAAGTGCAGTTTACTAGCACTATGATCAATATTCAAACTCACCACAAACATAACTTGTGTGACAATTACTTAGTCAAATTCTACTATTACCTGATGAGTTAAATACATCTATGCCAGTGTAATATGGCTAAATATATTCACATGATAACAATTCTGTTAGTAAAGTAATTATAACAAAATTTAGATGGTTAATGATAATTTATACAATAATTGCACACAAATGTATTAATTATAATCACAATTAATAATCTTACAAAGCCTAACATTATTCCTTAGTTTAATAAATACATGTGATACAGCACATGGTTTTTTTTTTCCTATATGATAGATATTACCTTTTGCTGGCAGAGCTCTGTCTTTAAGCATTCACCCTCCTTATATCTGCAAGGACTTGGGATAATATTACTATTCTATTAAATGAATCTGGTCTTGGGAATGATGCAAATCTGTGTCTCTTCCCCATGATTGCATCCTGTTTATTCCCACTATATTCATATACTAATCAGGGTTATATGTAATTAAATTGTGCCACATAGTATGAAAGAGTTAAGGGTGTAAATAATCTCAGATTAATTCTTGAGAGTTGAATTTAAATCAATAATTAGTTGAATTTAAGAAAAAATATGAGGGGACATAATCCATAATGGCCTGTGGATATTTATGCCCTGGCAGCCTTTTGACTTTAACCCTCATATTTCAGTCTCCTGAGCACTAAGATTACAGGTGTGAGCCACAAGCACTTATCTCTAGTAATCTATTTATAATTAACACAAAATTATGGTATACAACATCATTTCTGTGATGTTCCTTTTCAATTGCACATTTAGTCTTCAGCTGATAAGCATACACATTTAGAAATGGATAATTCAAGCTATTATGATATGCATTTTATCAAACATCTATCTTTTCATGTGTATAGTCTGGACACTTATAATCCACTTTTTATCTATTTTAAACTATACAGTATAGTACCATTAACTATGCTCACCACAATGTAAAATAAACCTTTTTTATCTCATTCCTCTTTTCCTTACTTAAATGATATTCTTTCACTAATATGTCACCTTTTCATCTGTTCATAAAGCCTCTGGTAATCACCATTTTAATCTTTTTCTGTGAATTCAACTTTTTTATGATCTGGATAAAAGATCTGCATTTTCCTATGCATGAAAAAGTCACAATTCTATGTCTTTCAAGATTACATAACAAGAATGAAAGAACAGAAATATCTACTAGCCATTATATAGTTAAGGGACATTAGAAACATCAGAGAGAGTGATTTACTTTCTTATTATAGGTACCACTCTCTTATTTTAATTGCTACAATATATTGTTGTTTTAATTAAAAATTCACAGTTGTATCTTGAGAGAAAGAAAAACTAGCATAAGATAATTAAGAGCATGGTAATGCTCTTCTTGAGTATCTACTTGGGGGAGTGTATTAAAGGCAAACAGTGTTTGTAATTACTTAGCATTCATCTTATTAACTTATCTTTGGAAGTGTATATACTTCAGTCATTAAGTTCTCCATGAGAAGATATTTATTAAAAAGAAAACTTGTTCCAGAATTAAATTTTAATAAAAGTCTTTGGTGTCAAAAATATGGCCACTTAACTAGTTATAGAATTTTGACAAGTCATCCTCTTTAAGACTCTGTGGCCCTATTCAAATGTGGGATAATAATAAAAACCTCACAATGTTGCATTGATAGAAAAAGTGATCTTGCATGTTAAATATTTAGTCAGGTTTGGGCACAAATTTAATTATTAAACCATTAAAATTAGAACAGTCTACTTGTAATATTAATGCTAATAATGTTAGTTCATTCAGTACTAACAGTTATCATTTATATAAGAACAATAGTACTAAATTGTAAAAATAACTGAATTTAGATTAGAAGTCCATCTACTCTTGTAAGCTATGGTCAATGAAAGATTTTGCATGTACAGATAAATGTACATGGTTATAACTGATTATGAAAACTGAAATGTAAGCCTTATCATTTTTATTCACCTGCGTGAATAATTCAGTGACTGAGCTATATTTCACTTGGAAGGAAGGATTTTGTACTCTTGATTATTTAAAAAAACACCCTGCTATTAAGGATTCTAACAACTGGGAGATCTGTTTATACAACCTTAATGTCTAAGACACAACATTCTTTGGAAGCAAAGCATTGTTGCCACTATTCTCTAACATAAGTTCAAAATACAAGACCAATGGAATAGAACTGAAGACCCAGAAATTAACCTACAGACCTGTAGCCACCTAATCCTCGATTAGGGTGTCAAAAAATAGAATGGAAGAAAGACAGTCTCTTTAGTAAATGGTGCTGGCAAAATTGGTTAAACACTTATAGAAAACCAAAGCTAGATCTATATGTATCACCCTACACCAGAATCAACTCCAAATGTATCAAAGACCTTGAAGTAAAACAGACACTCTGAAAATATTACAGGAAGGAATAGGAGAAACTCTAAGGCTCCTTGGCACAAGCCAAAATTTTCTTAATAGAGAACCAGAAACTCAACAAATCAAAGAAAGGTTGGACAAATGGATTGCATGAAACTCCAGAGCTTTTGCATGGCAAAGGACATAGCTATGAAGATCAATAGAAAGCCCAAGATCTGGGAGAAGATCTTCACTAGGCATACAATAGACTAGGGCCTCATATCTAACATATTTTTAGGACTCAAAAAATTAAGTCACCCAAAAACAAATAAACAACCGGCCCATTAATAAGTGGGCTAAAGACTTACAGAGAAACTTCTCTGAAGAGGAAACAAGAATGGCCGATAGACACATGAAGAAATACTTAACTTCTCTGGCCATCAAAGAAATGCAAATCAAAGCAACATTGAGATTCCACCGTACCCCAGTTAGAATGGCTATTATCAAGAAATCTAGTAACAACAGACGCTGGAGGGACTGTGGCCAAAAGGGAACCCTACTGTATTATTTGTGGGAGTGAAAACTTGTTCAGCCATTCTGGAAAGCAGTATGGTGGCTCCTCAAAAGACTGCACATAGAGATGCCCTATGACCCAGCAATCCCACTTCTGGGCATTTACCCAAAGTATATCAAACAAGACCATATTAAAGCTACAAGCACAACTATGTTTATTGCAGCAAGATATGGATATGGATATGGAACCAACCCAGAAGCCCCTCTGGATGAGTGGATCAAGAAAATATGGTACTTATATACAATGGAATTTTATGCTTCCATCAGAAAGAGCAACACCGCCCAATTTTTTAGGAAATGGAAAGACTTGGAAAATATCATGTTAAGTGAAGTTACCCAGTCACAAAGAAATTTAGGTCCCATGGTTTCACTTATTAGTCATAATTAACATTCATATAAGATAATCTTATCAGATGAGCTGAAAAGCTCAAAAACCATGTACAAATGATCATATAAGTTGATGCTAAGTGAAATGAACCCCAAGATATGGACACAAGAGGTCTGTCTTTATTGTTACTGTTTTAAATGTACCATTTGATTTGATTATTTTTTGTTGTTGTTTTTGCCTTTGTATGTTATTTCCCCTACGGCACACCCCCTGTTGTCATTGTACTCGATTTTTATATCCTGCATCTTGTATATACATATGTCTAATCTGGGGAGAGGAAGGGGATTAACAAAATGCTGAAACAAGGACACAGGATGAACCATTGCAACAAAGATACCTATTGGACAGTATATTGGAATTGAACTTTACAACTTTGGGCGGCGAGGGGGGAGGGGGGATAGACATGTGGGAACTGGGGGAGGGAAGGGATAATGGGACAACAACAAGGAAAGGAAGGAGTAACAATGATCTACAAAAATGTACTCATTGCCTTAATCATGTAACTAACTCCTGGGTATAACATCTTAACCATAAAAAACAGAAATACAGAAATGCAGTGTTTATTGTGGTTTATTTGTTGAAGGGATTTTCATAATCTACTAAATTATTGTAGCACCAACATGAAAGTCCTAGAGCATAGCTACACTATGGGTACTGAGGAATTTTCAATACAGTTCATTTCCTCTGGCAAGTCTTGGGTGAAGAAAAGAATATGGTGGGTCTTTTCTTTCTCACCTCCCTTTCTTTCTTCTCTATCTCTCTCACATACATTCTTCCTTTCCTCCCTCCTTCCCTCCCTCTCTCCCTTCCTCCCTCCCTCCCTTCTTTCCTTCCTTCCTTCCTTCCTTTCTTCCTTCTTTCCTTCCTTCCTTCCTTGCTTCCTTCCCTCTCTCTCTGTCTAATTCTTTGGCAATAGTGGGGTGTGAACCCACAAGCTCACATTTTTGTGCACCTGAGCCACAATCTGCCAAGTTTTAAACTTCTTGTAGTCAACAGGATCACAGTGCATACCTGTGTCCAACTTCCTCCCATGGAGGTAAGAGTTTTGCAGACATTTCTGCTGGGGCTAGCCTGGAACTTTAGTCCTCTGACCCTAGCCATCAGTGTAGCTTATGATGGCAAGTGCATGCCACTGTGCTCAGCTATGAGTTGAGAAGGAGTCTATCATATTTTCTGAAATGACTGCTCTGAAACCATGATTATTTCAGTGATCTTGGTCTCTCAGATAGGATTGTAGAGTTGAACCACCAGTGCCTAGCTAATGGAATATTCCTTATTAAACTCTTGACTCTTTTTTTTAATTTTATTTTATTTGTGAACATATGAAATAAGCATAATGTACTCATAATAGTTCATGAAAATGACTAACATAATATTTGATGTTTATGTAATAGTCATACATGTCTTTCTGAATTGAATTATTTATTCATGCATCCTCTCTTCACACACTCAATAATTAAAACAACTATTTATTCTGAGAAGTGAAATCAGCATAACTGACTCCAAACTGATGAAGTTATATAGAAAAAAACATGGTACATACATACAATGTAATATTATAAAAATTAAATTATTTCATATGAAGGAAATGAATAGAATTGGAGTACATTATGCTGAGAGAAACTAAGTTGTGAAAGCCAAATGGTACAGATTTTTGCTCATTTGTGGAATCTAGACCCTAAAGATACACAAACATACACACAAAGCATATTCACACAAACATACACACACATACATATATATTTATGTATATATATATATATATATATATATATATATACTAAGTTTTGAGAGAAACTAATTTTTGGAAGCCAAATTGTACAGATTTTTACTCATTTGTGGAATCTAGATTCTAAAGATACACATATCCACAGTCATATACATATGCACAGACATATATATGCACACGCATATCATATATATATATACACAGAACATGATTGTAACTATAGTACTGTTTGAGAGGTCAAGGGGGAAGATGACAGAAAAAAGAACTATGGAGGCTAATATCAAAATTATACCTATTATAAAAATAGTGGAAACAACTTCAGTGAAATATATCGAACAATAGGTAGGGAGATAAAGAAAGACAAATCAACAGAGAATTCAATCTCATTAAAATATAGTAATGCACATGCAAAATGCCATAGTGAATCCCTGTGGCATTCTTAAGAAAAATGAAAGTCAGAAACTGAATAGGCTCTATTGGGAGACAAATAGCTGTGAGAAATGAGAGAATGAAAAGAAAATGAATGAGTGTCAACAATGTGGAAGTACTTTATACACGTAACTAGTATATGTCAGAGACAATCAGAAATGGTCAGATAAGTTAATAGTATGTGAAATGAACCCCAAGATAAGGTCTCAAATGGTTTTTCTTTCTTGCAATTGTTTCTAACATATTTATAAGATGATTTCTTTGTTGTTTTGTATGTCCCTCCCCCACTGTATAACCCCTGTTTTCACTATATTTGATGTTGGTATAATTTGTGGAGGGGAAGGAAAACAACAAATTGTTTAAATAGGGATACAGGTGGACCCATTGCAAGAATGAGATGTACAAGACATTATGTCGAAAAACGAATTTTACAACTTTGGCGCAGGGAGGCAGGGGGGATGTGAAGGGATGGGAAGGGGAAAAAAAGGAGGAGGCAACAATTCTTGATGAGAAATGTACTCATTACCTTGCTCATGTAATTGTAACCCCTCTGTATGGTATTTTCACAATAAAAAATTCAGATTTAATAAAATAAAATAAAATAAAACAATAGAAGCTAGGTGCTAGGCTAGCATCTGTAATTCTTACTATTCAGGAGTCTACGATCTGGTGGATCATAGTTCAAGGTTAATTTTTAAGGACAGTCTGAGAGATTCCATCTCTAAAACAGCCAGCAAAAACCATAGTTGGAAGTGTGGCTTAAATAGTAGAGCATAAGCAGACCAAATGTGAGTCCCTTAATTCAAACCCTAGCACTACCAAAAAGAGAGAGAGAGAGAGAATAAAAAAATGAAATCTGTTGGTATTTTTGTTTGTTATGGGGTTTGAACTCTGGTCCTGGGCGCTGACCCTGAGCTCTTCAGTTCAAGGAGTGTACTCTACCACTTGAGCCACAGCACCATTTTGGTTTTCTGGTGGTTTATTGGAGATAAGAGGTTCACAGAGTTTCCTGCCCAGGCTGGCTTTGAACCACAATTCTCAGATCTCAGCCTCCTGTGTAGCCAGGATTGCAGGTGTGAACCACCAGAGCCCAGCTGTTGTCAGTTGAAATGCTTTATGAAGAGGGCAGGTAAGATAAGAGATATTTATTGGTGGCTTTGATCAAGGTACTTTAAATGCATATATGGAAATTCCACAATGAAACACACCTTGTACATCTAAGGCATGATAACAAAAATCTTAGTAAAAAACAACTAAGTCTATTATGTAGCAAAATGAAATGTATTATTGAAATTATATCCAACTTATTTAATAATACCTAAATACAAAAGATTGTTTTATGCTAAAAAGATATTTCAGGCAGGACATCAGTGACTTATACCTATAATTCTAGCTACTCATAAGGCTAAGATCAGAGGATGAGCATTCAAAACCATCTCAGGCAGTAATATCCTCGTGAAACTCTTTTCTCTAATTAAGCACTCAAAAACTTGAAGTAGCACTGTGGCTGAAAGTGGTAGAGAGATAGCCTTGAGCAAATGAGCTCAGAGACAATGTCTAGGCCCTGAGTTCAAGTTCTTCCATTGACAAAAACTAAATGAGGTTTTTCAGACAATAATGCATTTCTGTAATTCACTTGGAATTAATACAATTTAATATGATAAGGAATTATTGGTAGACCAAAAAGCAGCATAAAAATGTTACACAATTTGTGTGATTAAACACATGTAAAATCTAGATGTCTTCATATAACCAGAAAGTTTCATAAAATATTAATGATTAATAGAAATAAAAATAGAGAAGCCAGGTTCTGGTGGCTCACACATTTAATTATAGCTACTCAAGTTACTGGCAACTGGAGGATATGGTTCAAAGCCAGCCCAGATAGAGAAGTCCATGAGACCCCATCACCAATTAACCAGAAAAAATACTGGAGACATGGCTTGAGTGGTAGAATGTCAGATGTGAGCTAGTTGAGCTGAGAAAGAGTACAAGCCCTTGCCTGAGTTCATACCCCAGTATCAGGTTAAAAGAAAAAAAAAGTATTTCCATATTGTTTATCACAGAGCATGGTAGTTATGGCAAGTTTACCATGTATGTAAACTTTCAAGAATTAAATAAAGTAATTGAGCTTACTTAAAGAATTATTTTTTAAATAATTTTATCTTCCTCATAGTGCATACAAAGCTACAGTATGGTGATTCAGCTTTTGTTTGTCTCAACTTCATAAAATAAAGCTAAAGGAAATGTCAAATACATCTACTAAGTGTAAAAAATAATTTGATTAATTAAGTTTGTTGAATAGAGAGTTTCCGCCAAAATTATCTCCCTGACATTCTTGTTAAAAATAAGCATGGAAGCCAGTCAGACTCAGGAATGTCATGCTTCCTATATGAACTGTACAGCCTAGGGGAATTATTTGTTTCTTACTACTGTGAGAATTACATTAAATCATACTAGCTAAACACATTGTTCAGTATACAGAAAACATTCCAATGTTATGATATTTTAATTAAGCTTTAATTAAGGACAAGATTTAAGGGCATAATATGGCTCCATTCTCTACTGTAATTTTCTATGAGTTTTTTTTCTGACCTTCATTTTGGCCCATGTAAACAGGCTGATGGGTTTTTTAAAATTTTTTAATTGAAAAGGTGATGAGCTGGAGGTTACAGTTACATTGGTAAGGCAATAAGAACATTTGTTTCTCACCATTGTTACCCCATCCTTCTTTATCTCCAACTTACCCCTCCTTAACACTCCCCTCAAGTTGTAATGTTCATATCCAACATAGAGCCAAGAGAGTATCAGTGTTGCTGTGGTTCATCCACTGTTCTTCTGTTTCTGTGAGACAATGCAATATGTGATATATACTCTATTCCTACTACCCACTTTGAGACATATATGGCATCTGGTTCTGGGAAGCATCAGTCTTATTTCTTGAGAATACAAACTGTGTTTTTGGTGAAGAGTGCAGATAAAGATCTTCATTTTCTTTCCTATTGGAAGAATTTTCATCAGTTTAGATTTCCTTTCAAGATGTTAAATTCAAGCTGGCTGTTCATTAGCACATCTGCTTAACCAATGTTGTGGATCAGACACGGTTGGTTATGGGTCAATTTTAAGCACTAAGCACCTGGTATTGATAAGTTCATTTTTCTGCTTGTTCTGTTCTTTTGCCCAGAAGCTTCACAGGCAGTATATCGGGAAAATCAATAACCATAATGGTAGTGATAATATTGAAGCATCTGCTGTTGCTTTTTTTAATCTTCAGGAATATAAAATTATACAAAACTAGTATATTCTAAATTGTAGTTATTAATTAATAATATATAGTTTTGCGTGCAACTTTGTGGAAAAATTATCCAACAAATTATTCACATGAGGATAACATCTTGTTGAAACTCATGAGAAATAACTGTGACCAGTCAATTAACATGATGCTGATACTGCTTTTTTCTTGGTAAAATATGCATTCTACTAGAACTACACTGAGAATTATCAATTAGATTTTTTTTCAAAATCTTTTTGAAGATAGGCATGGTGGGGAATGACTATAGTCCCAGCTACTTGGCAGAGGTTCCCTTCTGTCCGGGAGTCCCAGGCTATCCTGACCAAAATAATGACTCTGTGTCAAGAAAACAATCTTTTTGAAAATGGCATCAATATTTTAACTCATTGGGAGCAAAAAGAGTATGTGCAGTTATAGGCTAAGAAAGTCCTGTTCATCAAAATTGAAGTGCAGGTACATTTTTTATTATTGTTTCATAAAATCAATTATTATTTAGGTACCACCTAACTATATAAAAGGAACTGAATTAGAAAACAACCTCTCAAAAATAACATGCATGAGGGGATTGTGTAGGGATTGGTGGAAGATAAATTTAAGAGTTGTGGTACATGTAATTTACAGAGTATCATAATATTTATGAAGAACATGAATTCATTAAAGGACCTAAACAAATCCTCAGGTTCACTACATGCTCATTTTAGCACATGATTAAAATTGCTTTATGAAACTCTTCAAACCTCATACCCAGGGCTTAAGTTCAGAAAAATATTATATGTTGGTCTCTTATGAAATAGAATCATACAAACACTAAGAAATATATAGCCTCATGCAATCATCTTCTGAGCAGAAGCTAGTATGTAGTATGTAGTATCTCTAAAGTATTTTGTAAAACCCATACCTAGTTATATTGAGAAGATAAATTACAATAATATTTGTAGTGTTTAACTTTTGATTTTTTATGCAGAACTACTGAAGAACAGAAGTTCTCAGAGAAAAGGAGCTTATCTTTTTAATAATAATGCAAAATTAATGATTATCTTGGGAAACTGAGAAAATTGAAGATTATATTATTGCTCAGGTTATTTTCATTATTTAAATGTTTCACAGGAATAAATTAAAACATTATTTTCATTGTTTGTGTTTTTCTATTTAAAGAGAGACTCCAAATGCATGAACAAGATTAACAAAGGCAGCCGTGGTACTCACTAGACACTTTGTGGAAAATGAACGATACAATTTGTGGGTGGAGATGGGCGGGAAAAACTGGTAGAGACTGAGGGAAGGAGTAGCATTGACCAAAAGTAAACGTACTCATTACCTGATTTATGAAACCATAACCCCTCTGTATATCACCTTAAAGATCACAATTTTTAAAATAATAAAATTTAAAAATAAAAAGAAACTCCAATATATGTCTCCATGTGTAGAATCAATTTTGGACAGCAAAATAGTTTCAAAATGTGCACTCATCTAAATTGGAATTTGTTTGTTTGTTTGCTTTGGTGTTTTAACATGCAGTATAACTATGTAGCTCAAGCTAGCCCTGACTTGCAGTATAGCTTATGCTGTCTGGGAACTTCTGATCTTTCTGCCTTGCCTCTCAAGTACTGAAATTGCAGATGTCTACCAACACATTTAGCTAAGACATATTTTAATAGAATGATTTCAAACTTATTTTAGTGAAACTGTAGAAAAATGAATTAATTAATCAATTAACTTTCAATTACAGTTATATTAAGTAGAATTGGCTTTTCTATTGCTAATGCGTAGTTTAATAAGCTACTTGGAAAAAGATTAGACACAAAATGATTTTAAATTTATTTTTCAACTAAGTCACTTGTGGGTACATATGTATGTATTTGTGGATGTAGGAAATATAAATACACAAATTAACAAAATTTTGCCCTGATAATATATAATCATTTTCATTTTAATACAGCACTTCTCTCTCCTTCAAAATCTCAAGTCCAATACAGATTTTGTGTACAAATATACTTTCTAAAGAAGAGAATTAGATGCAAAAAAGCCTAATTTTTTAAAACAGAAAATATTGCAGTTTCCTTATACCCGTTATATTACTGACTTATTAAGAATCATATGAGGTATTCTGAAAACCATTACCACTGTAAAGCAGTTAAAAATGTCAACTGACTTGACTATAGACCATTTATAGTTCTGTTTTACAGCACATGAAATAGAAGTGATTAATATTGTTTCATTTGCAGTGATAAAACAAAATAATATTAATAAAGCACACTTTTGGGTGTGTCTATAATTTCCTTAGCAGACAACTCAGAATTCTCATTAAGAGCATCAGCTTAAAACTTCACCTTGTTCTTGGTGTGGGACTACTTAATTACCACACATGACTACTGGCCATCTTGTAAAATAATTACAAAACACTTAAACAGTGAGTGTTAATTAACTAAACCATATGGTGTATGGTGAAGATTCCTGCCTATATAAAGTTAAGGGTAAAATGGAAAACAGATATTATATGGAAAGTATGTAATAAGTAAGTAGTTACAATCATTTAAAAATATTGTTGCTGGTGGTGGTGGTCCTAGGGCTTGAACTCAGGACCTGGGCCCTGTCCCTGAGCTCTTCTGCTCAAGGCTGGCACTTTATCACTTTAAGCCATGGTACCATTTCTGGTTCTCTGGTCTTTATTTGGAGATAAGAGTCAGAGACTTTCCTGCACATGCTGGATTTGAACCACAATCCTTAGATCTCAGCCTCCTGAGTAGCTAGGATTGCAGATATGAGGCACTGGACCCAGCTTAAAAGTAAATATTTGCATAGATATCAATTCCTGAAAATAATTTCAAAGGACTTTGTATTAGAGAAAGTTGTCTCTATTTGCCTGGTACTTAGCTCTTGGATGATTAAGGAAAAGAAATACTGTGTTTTTAAAAATAAGAGATAGATTGATTAGATCAAGCTCTGGATTGATTAGTCAGCCAATCATAGACCTTTTGTTATCTTAAGAGTTTGTGAGTGAGCTGGATAAGTGGCTTAGTGGTAGAGTGCTTGCCTAGCTTGCATGAAGCCCTGGATTTGATTCCTAATTCCACATAAACTGAAAAAGCCACTAGTGGTGCAATGTCAAAATATCAATAAATAAAACAGATGAATATAATAGGTGGATGATTCCTTCCATTCTTTTGGAATGAAGATATGGAGAGTTGATCTAATACTTCAGTTCAAAATATATTATCATTATGCATTAAGCAAAGTTTCTTTATTGTTGAATAATATATTCTCTTTAATAATCAATTCCTTCCCTCATTCACACACACACACACACACACACACATGGATTTATACAATCATTTAAAACATGTAATGCTATTTTATTATATATATTTATTTTTATTATAAAGGTGATGAACAGAGGAGTTACAGTTACAAAGGTCAGGTAATGAGTACATTTCTTTTTGAACAGTGTCACCTCTTCCCTCATTTCTCCAAGTTTTTTCCCTCACAAACACGGTCCACCACAAGTTATATAGTTCATTTTCTACATAGTGTCTAGTAAGTATCACTGCTGAATTAGCTTAACTTTTATCCCACCATTGTAAAGTTATTTTATTTGCAGACACTTTTATCAGTTTCAACCAGGCATAATCAATGTCCATTTCAAAAAGAGATTAATAACTTTTTACTGTAATGTATACATATGAAACCATCACAATTATTATGTAGACAATTTCTGTTTCTTAAGAAAACTTAAGTTGGACTGGAGATGTATGATAGTAGGGTGCTGAGTTCTATGCATAAAACCCCCAAACCTTCCTGCACCTTTGCGAACAGTTCTCAATCCAGATGTAAATGAACAGTGATACTTTTTTTCCCTCAACACATTAGTTTTGTCCATTGCAGAGTTTTATGTAAGTAGAGATGCTCAGTAAGTATTCTCTAATAAACTCATCATATATCTATCTATTTATCTATCTATCTATCTATACACACACACATACATATATATATATATGTATATATATATATATACATATATATATATAGTGCCAGTCTTGGAGCTTGAACTCAGGATTTTGGCACTGTTCCTGAGATTATTTGCTCAAGGTTAATGCTCTAACATTTGAGCCACCAGTACACTTCTACTTTTTTGTAGTTAATTGTATAATGGAGTCTCATGAACTGTCCTGCCTGGCTTTACTTAGCATACCTTTATTTTTGAGTTTACTCAAGGTTTTCTCTGTACAATGAATTTGTGCCATTTAAATTTTTTATTATCTTTAAGTAGTTGTACAAGGCAGTTGCCATTTAACAATGTAATTAATGAGTACAATATGTCTTGATCAATGATACCTTTTCAACATTCTCTCCTAACTTTCCCCTACACACCCTTTCTCTCACTTTCCTTAATATTGTAGGATGTACATTGGATTCTTGTCTGAATTCTCCCCTCTTCTCCTCTTTATTCATTTACACTTTTCTTATTGACTCGACTCAGCCCCTTTCAGTACTTGCTTATTGGTGTTTATTTGGTTGAATTTCGCCTTTAAAATTTTTAATATATTTTAATTGTAAAAACACTGTACAGAGGGGTTGCAGTTACATGAGTAGGGTAATGAATACATTTCCTATCGAGCATTGTTACCTCCTCCTTTGTTTTTCCCCTACCATCCCTTCCCTCCCCACCTCCCCAACTCCCCCCCCAACATTGTAAAGTTTGTATTCAACATGGAGTCCTGTACATCTCATCGTCACAATGAGTCAACCTGCATCCCCATTTAAGCATTCCACTATATCCCTTCCCCTCCCCAAAGTACAAAATGTATATACAAGATGCAGAATACCGGAATCAAATACAGTGAAAACAGGGAGTATACCATGGAGGAAGAACATACAAGAGAAACAAAAAAATCACATAGCACATTTTAAATATGATAAAACAATAGCAAGAATTTTCCCCTACCACTAATATTGTTTATCTATGAGGACACAGCCAAAACTGGCTGGATCTAAGAGCCTTGAAAAAGCTACCCCAAGTACTCTCTAACTTCCTTCTAGTCTTATCTGCATGTTAAATGTCAAATACTTTCTGCAAAAAGGGAAAAGATGGGCTAGATAAGAGGAGATAACAATTTAGAGGAGATAAAGTCCCCTCCTCTTCCTGGGGTCTTTGGGAAGATGAGATAAGCACTGACAGAAGCAACACCCACCATGGAGCATAACTACAACAGAAACAGCCACCCTCCCTTTGAGATGAGGGGAACATTGGCCAAAGAACATGCAGAGTTCCCCAAAAAGGATATGAAAATGGTACTCACAAGCCTACCAGGCCATCAATTTTTGGACCTCTGTCCTGAGAAGCCTTTACTCTCTCCTCCACCCTCTTCTTCCCTGTCCAGGAAGCAGAAGGGCAAGATCTCATGTAGCATGAGGCAACCCTCCCAATCTGGAATATTGTTTGGTGGTTTATACAAACCTATCAATAGCTAAGTGGCAATCTACATCTTACCTGGCACATTATACTCACTTTTAAATTAACTTTGAATCTTTTTGCACTTTCCCTGCCTCATTATATTTCATTTCCTGGAGAAGAGAAAGGACACAGGACTGCTTGATGATAGCCCTGCAAGTGCCACTACATTGGTGAATAACAATAGTACAACTGGAAAAAAGCTGCAAAAAGATGAGCTCCTAAATTGCTGAAATTTTCCTCTCATTTCCAGAATATAGGGACCTATTCCTTCCATTTATTTATCTATCCATCCCTCTCATTTCTTTCTTTTTATTATTTATTTATGTATTTATTTATTCATTTATTCATTATTGAAAAGTTGATGATCTGGGGGGTTATAGCTACTTAGGTGAAGCAATAAGTACATTTGCTTTTTTTTTTTTTTTACCACTCTTGGGACTTAAACTCAGGGCCTGGGCACTGTCCCTGAGCTTTGTTTTCTCAAGGCTAGCACTCTACCACCAAGCCACATTCCCAACTCCAGTATATTTGTTTGTAATAATTGTTGCCCCATCCTTCTTTATCTCTCATTTACCCCATCTTCCCCCCCCCCCAAGTTGTAATGTTCATATCCAACTCAGTGTCAAATGATTATCAAGGTTGCTGTGGTTCATCCATTGTTCTCCTTTTTCTGTGATTCCCTTTTTCTTTCACATATTGTATTGTCTATTATGTAAAAGCCACATCCCTCTCATTTCTTTTACTGTATATCTGCAACATCTCAATTCCCAAACATTGAGGAGTTGATTAATGAGTTTGTCTCTCATTCCTCCTATTCTTGACCAAGAACAAAATTATTTTCCTTCACTATATACTTAGTGTTCAGTGCTGTAAGGACAGAAATCCAGAAGGAAAAACGCACCTGGTTTGGAAGCAAAATTGATACCAGATATTTTTCTATGTATAAACTTTTTTGCATATCTGATACTTTAAAAATGTGAACATTTGAAACAATATTAACTGACAACTATGGGAAAATAACCACAGCTTTGATATCACTGTTTATTTTATTGTTGAAGACTGTGTCTTTCGTAAACTTTCTGTATCTCTTTCAGTTTTACCATACACGTTAAATAAAATACGACTTGGTTTGAGTGGCTATGAACTACTCATGATGATTAAAATATATCCTTCCAGTATTTGGCAATGGAAAAGGTACATGATAGTCTTGCCTTAAACATGTATCCAGATAGTTGACAACATAGCCTTTACTTCTTGCTTATTCTTAGCCCCAAGGTAGCAAAATCTAAAATTTTTAAGTCTACTTAAGATTTTTTTCCTAGTATGTGCATAGCCGTGGATACTCAGAGTTACATATATATATATACATACATACATATATATATATATATGATTTTCTAGATTTCATGAAATACTTCAGAGTTTTTCATAAACTCTATGGCTCTCGCATTCCCAAGATTTTTTTGGTTAACATATCCTGTTTACCCAAACTCTTATTTACTATTTCCAACAACTATAGAATTAAATAATTGCCTCTGAAATGGAAAGGTTTGGAAAAAATATATTAAGCAAAGTAAGCCAGACCCAAAGAAACATAGGCTTCCTGATTTTCCTCATTTGTTGTAACTAGAATGTGACTATAATCCTACAAGTAAATTCAACATATAGTGTAAGACGAGTATTTACATCTGGACATGTTTCATTAAACAACATTTCTAAACAGTCACAGAAAAAAATGAGAACAAAGGAGGAGAGGGTTGCATGGGCTCAATAGTTATATGTATATGATCACGTAAAGTGATATGTATCAAAATGGAAGCAAGGGTTTTTTTTTATCGTACTGTTTGTAGTTCTTTTTTATTTTATTCTTTCCTTTTTCCTTTGGTTTATTCCTTTCTGTCACTGTTTTTAAATTCTGTTTTATATATAAGTTTATCTGATTTGGAGACAGGAAGAGCAAGCAGAGAAATGGTGGGACAAGGGGTGAAACAATTCAGCAGTGGTACTCACTAGACACTATGTTGGAAAAGAACTATACAACTTGGGAGGGAGGGAAGCCAAGAGGGGAAAATCTGGAAGAGAATGAGGAAAGGGGTAACATTGTTCAAAAGGAAATATATTCATTACATGACTTATGTAACTAACCCCTCCATACATCACATTTACAATAAATGCATCTGATTCTTTTGAATATATGAGATCAAATAAATTATAGAATTACCTTGGAATGAGTCTTACAAGAGGATATAACCCTGTTTTGTTTAAAGTCTATGCTAAACTGTTTATTTCAACCTGATTCTGGGCTCTAGAACCCAGCAGACTTACTGCTACCTAGTAGATAGGAGTTTCAAACAGAAAATCGAAATGGGACAATTGAAATTAATATCATAAATATTACTTCTTACTGTTGTTGCTGATTTCTGCATTACTGTTGTTTATTTGTTTGTTGAGTTAGATTCTTTTGCAAGCTGTTCTCCAAAGGGAGATCCTTTTATCTCAGTCTCCTAAGGGTTGAGATGACAGGTGTACCATGAATGACTTATTCTGATGACTTGAATTATGTGTTTACTCAACTGCTCCACCACTTTAATTCTCAGGTGTTGAATGTAGTCAACCTTATTTTACATGCTTTTCAAATTAATTTTCATTATAAAAATGTATTTTGGAGCCCTTACTCCATTTTTGGTTAATACCCTTTTCTAAGTTCTCAAGTTTTGAAATCATAGATGACTTAATAGTAATAAACACCAGTTTTTGGTTTCTGAGACCAACACTTTTAGCAACCATCACCTTATAGAAAAGGAGCAAAACACATCAGATATAACACCTCCTGGAATTTCCCATTACTTCCAGATCTTGGAGAGTACAATATTGGCTTTCTTATTTTCTCTTCAAAGGTTTCAGATAGTTATTTGTATATTTGCATTTCATCCATTTTTGTTCTTAGAGAATTGTGATAATATAAGCTTATTTTGCCTTGATATGGAAAAATGTAAAGCTAGGTAAATGGGTTTAATTGTGATTAATATGACTATGATTTGACAGCAATAACTTTAATTTGAGCTTTTGCCTTATAACACACACATACATTGTAACATAGCCAATTGGGTGGCTGATAACTCTCTTTCTAATTGAATGGTGATATGCAAGCAAGGTAGTGGGTATCAGAGACTTTTCCCTGCAAGAATGACACTGGAAACTCACATAGTTCACCTTCTGGATGAATTTCTGTCATTAAAGGCACATTTTACTATGACCTCACTCTTCACATATATTCACTCAGAAATGGCATTGGCTATAAAAGGTGAATCTGAGTAACGATCTCTTGTTTCATGGCTTATAACTTGAAGGCATTCCAGAGCTTTTATAGCATCATTTTGGACAACGTGATCTTCTAAACCATAGAGAGATCTCTCTCATAGTGGAAAAGTTTTTAGTTCATTACAAAACTCAGGGCTTGAGTTGTGTGTGTGTGTGTGCGTGTGTGTGTGTGTGTGTGTAGAGAGAGAGAGAGAAAGAGATTTCATTTAGTCTTCAAATAGTTTTATAAGAGAGTTATAATTAACATGTCCATTATGCATACAATATATCTTAGAGTCACCCCTTCTATCATTCTGCCCTATACCCCATCCTTTCCCCTTCCAGTCCTATTGAGTTACCTATTTTCCATTTCACATGTGTACACTGAATATTATGACTGCATTTGCCCACTTTCCTTTTTATTCAACAACCCCCTCCTATTAACTTCCTCCTATTCATATTATGCTTCAACAAAATAATTCTATTAACTATTGGTTCTTCAAAATTCTTGCTCCACAAAGTACTATATTTTAGTTAATTAGATTGTGTATAGATGTGTATTTACATGAGAGTTTGCATATTTGTTTCCAAGATCTACATATGAGAGAAAATATGTACCCTTTGTTCTTCTGGACATGTCTTATTTCTTACTTAAACCAAATTACACATACACCTTTTAGGGGAAGTGGTACTATGGTCTGAACTCAGAAGTTTACCTTGCTTGTGCTTGGCTTTTGGGCCCGGGCTGCCCCTGAACTTTGACCCTCCAAATCTCAGCCTCCTAATTAGCTAGGATTATAGGCATGAGCCATTGGAACCCAGTTATACACACTTCTTAAGTTTTCACATTAAGATTTTAAAGGGTGGGGCTGGGAAGGTGGCTCAGTGGTAGAGCGCTTGCCTTGCATGCATGAGGCCCTGGGTTCTATTCCTCAGCACCACATAAGAAAAAAGCTGGAAGTGGCGCTGTGGCTCTAGTGGTAGAGTGCTATCCTTGAGCTGAAGGGCTGAGGGACAGTGCTCAGGCCCAGAGTTCAGGCCCCACGACCGGACCCAAATAAATAAATAAATAAATAAAAGATTTTAAAGGGTAGCACACTCCCATTTCCCCATCTTCTTTTCCAGTGAAGTTGATTTTAAAAAGTATCTTTTAACATTCATTTATAGTCACTGACTAATTAACACTTGTAAGTAATTCCCTCTGGATTGTTCAGATAGCATTCAGAATGTAAATAGTTACACTCAAGCTATTTCATTCAGAATAAAATTGCTACTTTCATTTTATCCTTGATTGACTTTGGACCTGCATCATTGAAACTAAATCATTATGCATTATTTACTGTTGTCTATTTTTTCCAAACATTTGCCATTTATGTTCAAGCTTTCTGTTTCTTGTATTTATATTTCATTTTATTTGAGTTTGCATCAGAGAAATTACCATAATTTATTTTATAAAATGCATGTTACTTTTTATTATTTTATTATATGTCATACTTAAGCAATTATATATGATTAATTTCCTTGTAGTACCTGTTTATGGGCAAACAGTAGAATGACTCAGGTCCTGTCAACATATCATGCTGTGGAAAGAATTATGGATCAAAAGAAAAAGAAGAAAATTATAAACAAATCAAACGTTATGAAACTTTGGTGAGAAGAATAGAAAAATAAATTCGTTCAAATAAAAATCTTTAAATGTATAATTATCTAGGCTTGGCCAAATAACTTTGAGAAACATTTTCTCTTGGAATAGCATAAAGCAATCATCACAAAAAGAAGCAGCTGTTCTTGGTCAAGGAGTGGATAAAGGCTCAGTGAACTAACACAATCGGTGTAAGGCCATGGTTGAAATAATTTTTGGTCAATTTTTAAAATATGAATAGGTTAGCCGGGTGCTGGTGGCTCACGCCTGTAATCCTAGGTACTCAGGAGGCTGAGATCTGAGGATCGTGGTTCAAAGCCAGCCCGGGCAGGAGAGACTGTGAGACTCCTATCTCCAATAAACGACCAAAAAACCGGAAGTGGCACTGTAGCTCAAGTGGTAGAGCGCTCGCCTTGAGCTGAAGAGCTGAGGGACAGCACCCAGGCCCAGAGTTCAAGCCCCACAACCGACAAAAAAAAAATATGAATAGGTTTCTGAACTTTACTCACGATAAAATTTGGGGTGTGGGGGGAGGATGGGATGGGAAGGGGAAACAAAGGAGGAGGCTACAATGCTTGATATGAAATGTACTCATTATCTTGCCCATGTAATTGTAACCCCTCTGTACAGTATTTTCACAATAATAAAAAATTAATTAATTAATTTAAAAAATTTTGGAGTTTAACTTTCTGTCATTTCAATCTCTATAAAAAATGGGTTGAGAGGTCACCAGTTGTTTATGCTTGAAATCCTACCTACTCAGCAAGCTGACACCTGAAGGATCTTGACTCAAAGCTAACATGGGCAGAAAAGTTCATGAGATTTCATCTCCATTTAACAAGAAAAATACAAAACTAGAGGTGTAGCTCAAGTGGTACAGCACCAGCTATAAGCAAGAAAAACCAGAAGGCCCAGATTTCAAGCTCTGGTACTAGCAAATAAATAAAATGACCTTGTAATAGCAATTAGCTTCTGAAACTTTAAAGAAAAATACTGGAAGCATTTTTAATAATGAGATTACTATTTAGTAATATGAAACCATTTAATGTCAAACAGTGTTTTATTCCAAATATAAAAATAATCTAAAGTATACCCTAAAAGTCTTTTGAAGTCTATAAGGAATCTCTACCATTATAGTAATTTTCTAGACAGGAAATGGGGTCCTATTGTTACTTATTGGCCTGTGGCTTCTAAGTCCTTTACAGAATATGGGATCCTGTTAAATGTCTTTGAATAGCAAATTCTAATCACAAAACCAATATAACTAAGGTGATTTCATTCTATGATCATTTATTTCTTTATCTCAAGCATATATATTTCCTAATATTTATTTAGAATACAATGGGAATTACACAGCTATTACAGAAAAGAAAAGATTGTGTAGTGTTGACAAAAAATTTCTGGAGAATTAAGACAAATTTACACTGGTCCACATTATTTTGTCTGATAGTAAAACTCTACTTATTCCTAGTGACTTTATTCCTCAGTAAATATTTACAGTGTCTTTTCCAGGTATGAAAGAACTCTAAGATCTTTGACTATTCAGTCTCCATTCCAGTCAGTTTTACCATCTTGGTCCCATAAAATTCTTAGGAAAGTTTATCTCAATGTATAATAGTCATTACTATAATTAGCAGCAATGTCCCCAAACATTCCTTAGTTCTCAGGCTTCACAGCTGTAAATCACCAAGGTTGATTTCATCTTTTTATTGTGGGTAAGCCAGCAGGAGAGACTACAAAGACACAGAGTATAGCCAACCGAAATTCTTTATTACTGGCTGGGAGTGCACTGAGAATTTGTGTGCCCAAAGTGCAGTCCCTCTTCAGGGCTGCTTTTAAGCAAAAATTTATATCCTCGTTTGCTCAGGAGTGGGAGGCCCCTAATGGTTCTTTCTGGGAGGTACAAGCCAAGCGTGAAATTACAGAAGTTAAACAATGCTGTAAAAAAGCATTGAAAGAGGGCAGCATGACCCGTTTCTATTATTTGTCTCTACAACCCATTTCCAAGGAATGTAAGTGGAATAGTAGATAGATATATCTTTAAATGTCAAACCATAAGGAACTAGACTCAAGGTTGGGGAGGCAGTCCTTTATTTAAGATGGAGTCTCAAAAGCAAAATGGATTTAGAGAAGTTAAGATTAAACTTTGTTGGTAAGGTTTGATAAGCCTTATTACACTGTAACACTCTTAACTCCATATATAATCTTTAAAAAAAGCACTGGAATAATTCGATGTTATTCAGAGAACATTAACACCCTTAGTATTTTTATAAGGCCCAATTTTAGTTTCCCTGGACCACCCCTCTTTAAGTCATATATTATCTCCTGTTCAAATAATTCAGCCACATACTCTATCCTACTGATTCTTAATTGCAGCTAATATGTAGCTATCTTGAGTAATTTTGTGTGTTACTCTCTTTCTGGGATGCTCTCAATTAGCTGTGTGATTTGTGCTTTTCCGGTTTTTACCCAAACTATCTCTTAATCAGAGAGGTTGTTTCCTCATATATAAATAAAGTCATACCTTTCTCCTTCATTTTGCTTTATTTTCCTTAGAGCATTTATGGTTATCTGATATTTCATACATTAATTTAGCTGTTAATTAATCTTCATTTATTGCACTGGAAAGTAAATTGCATAGCATAAAGTAATTTGAACTGTGTTGCTCAGTGTTCTATCACTAATACCTTCACAAGCATCTGTAACAAAAATTGGACAATAAATATCGGTTGAAAAATCATAACTCATGCTGGGCATGAGTGAGTCACACCTGAAATCGTATCTACTCAGGAGGTTGGGATCTGATGATAGTCGTTAGAAGCCAAGAGAGTCCATGAGATTCTTATTTCCACTAAACTACAAACAAATCCAGAAGTGGAGCTATGATTCATGTGGTTGAGCACTATCATTGAGCAAAAGAAGCTCAGCAACAGTGGCCAGACCCCGAGTTCAAGTCCCAGAACTGACATACACACAAAGTAATTGCTAATCGTAGTTATCTCCCACCCAACCTGTCACTGATGTACAATTAAGTAGTGTTACCACATTCAAAACAACTTTCATCTTTGTTTATTCTCTATAATTAAAATTTGCTGATTCTAATTCTAAAACACTCTAGGGACATCAAAATAACTTTATTGTAAAGTTCACTAACTTTTAGAATAAAATATTCTTAATGACAGAATTTGATGAATCTCTACCCATAGAGATGAAAAGTAAACTCATTTTGTAAGTGCATATATACTTTGAAAGCTTTAATTTTCAGCTCCATGATAATTTTACATTCTAATCTCTGATGTATCTGTATGTCATATGAATTCAATTTGTTATTTTGCCAGTTGATATCCATCCTTATCTACTATTCTAAAACAATGTTACATTAAAAAGATGTGATACTATCATTAATAATTTTTACTTAAGTACTAGATCCAATATTACTACCTCATATAAATCTATAATTTTAATAAATATTTGAAGGATATCGATGTAAGTAGTAAAGTGATATTCCCTAATACTGAGTTTGAAATTGAACTAAAGTCTTCTCCAATTTCCAGCTGCATGTTATACTGTTTTATGCATTTAGCTAGTATTTGTTCATCTGCATATCTAGAGTTATTATCCTCATTATGAGAACAAGTGTCATTTTTTTCAAAAATATTTTAATTTTTAAAGTTTTAGCTATACATTTTATTTGTTTTTCAGACATCTTTTTTTGTTGTTGTTGTAGCCCAGATTGCCCTCTAATTCTAGATAAGATCACAGGAATGTTCCATTCTGACTGGATAAGATTTACACATTAATGTTATGCTTCTAGAAACCTCAAATGTGAAATATTTATAGTAGCAAAGTAAAAACCAATCAATGACAAATGAGAGAAAAAGCAGGAAAGTACCAAAGTATACCACGAAATAATATCAGCAGCTCTCTTTCTGATATTTATTGGCTCATCTGTAATGTCTGCATACTAATGTGAGTAAAATCCCTCAAATAGAAAACCTCTCTAATATATTTGTATCCAGTTAAAAAATGTAACTGTGAGCCAGGTGTTGATGGCTCATGCCTGTAATCCTACCTACTCAGGAGACTGAGATTTGAGGATCACAGTTCAAAGCCAGCCCAGGCAGGAAAGTCTGTGAGACTCTTATCTCCAAGAAACCACTAGAAAACCGGATGTGGCTCTGTGGTTCAAGCGGTAGAGCACTAGCCTTGAGCAGAAGAGCTGAGGGACAGCGCCCAGGCCCAGAGTTCAAGCCCCACGACTAACAAAAAAGATAAAGAAACTGTGGGTATATATGTATGTTGGAGTTTGTGTATTTATAATTTTAGATGAATGGTACTAAGTCAAATTATTCAAATGATATATACATTTTGTAAGTTATTATATATTACATAACTGTTCATCAGCCTTCATTGTTTAACACTCACTATTATATTTCTTTTTCTTTCTTTTCCTTTCTTTCTTCTTTTTATTTCAACCCGGGGGTATGAACTGAGAGCCTTGTACATGTTAGGCAAGCACTCTGCCATTTGAGCCACACTAGACATTTCACCTCACTTATTTTTTTCTGGTAGTTTCTCACTCTTTTATCTGGGCTTTGTTTGAACAATAAATCCTCTTACCTTCCATGAAACTTAAACTACACGTGTGAACACCACAACTGAGTTATCCTTTGAGACAGAGTTTCATGGTCTTTTTTTAGGCTAGCCTCAAATTTCAATATTTGACTCTCTAATACCTGGGATTACATGGAAGCACCATCATATCTCATTCACTGATGATTAATATAAATAGTATCTTCCCGCATACAGGTTTGTTTTTCATTGTTGTCTTTATTTCATTTTTTTAAATTTCTCTAAATTCATGGTAGTATTCAGCATCTTATATAAAGATAAATGATACTTGAAATAAATTTAAGTAAATATTAAAATTTATTGAATTTCAAGTCATCATTTAGAAATACACAATCTCTTTTACCAACATATTAAGACTTATAAGCAAAAATTGATCTACTTTTTAGTTCTACTTGCTAAATTCAGTTTGCTTATTGCTTGCAGTCTTTCATTGCCACGTGGTTTATCTATAGGACAAACCACAAACTTGTTAGTCTCAGGGATGACACCTTATATTTGAATTTAAATCTCCTCCCAGTATGCCCAATACAAATCCTATCTTTTTTCTCACATTTCTCTTTTTCTCCATTTCCAGCTTTCTCTTTTTTTACTAAATATATTTTTATTGTAAAGATACTGTACAGAGGGTTACACTTTGTATCACAAGTTTCAAAGTAAAAATAAAACGCCTACAGGGCTCAGGAATATGTTGAAAACAAGAAAACTAGGACAACTTTCATGTACAATCCATTTTCCAATTTGTAAAAAGACATTTGTGGGTTAAAAGTAGACCCATGGATATCCATTCTTTTTAAATTTACCAAATTTCTAAGTCCAAAATCTGTCCTCAAAAGCCCATTGTTCATGTCTTTATTTTGATTATTTTCAATCTCCATGAGTGCTTATTTAAAATTTGTATTTATTGAATTTTTTTCTGGATATTGCAATGGTCTGCTTTTTAGATAGTCAGACCTTTTTCAATGATTCCTGATTCCTTTATGTTAAATCATGCATTTGCTGCTATATTGATTACAAATACCTTTCCAAGACTTTTACTTAAGGCTTTTAATTTAAGGCATTTAATATTTTGCTTCTTACATGAGCAGAATAGCTCAATAGCTATGTACATATGACCATATAAGATTATGCTAAGTGAAATGTAATCCAAGATAAAAGAAACAAGATGTTTATCTTTGTTGTTGTTATTTTTAATATATTATATGATTTCTTCTTTCTTTTGTGTTTTTTCCCCCTATGGTTTATCCACTGTTGTCACTGTATTAAATTTTGGTACTTTGGGTATTACATACACATTTATCTGATATGGAGAAGGAAGAGGAATAACAAAATAGTGAGACCAAGCACAAAGAGTGAGCCAATACGACATCGATTCTCACAAGACAATATGTTGGAAATGAACTGCACAAGTTGGTGGCAGGAATGGGGGGAGGGAAAAGGAGGAGGGGGAATGAAGGAAAGGGTAACAAGTTTGGCAAGAAATGCATTCATTACCTTACTTATGTATCTGTAACCCTCTGCACATCACCTTGAAAATAAATTTAATTTGAAAAATCAGAAAAAAAGAAAAGAATAGAAAACTTTCTTATTGTGCTGTCAAATTTATCTGAGTTTTGATCATAAAGCTCTTAAACAAAACCAGTATCAAAGCCTTAGGTGTGCATATATTTTCTAGTACTCATTATTGTTTTTACATTTAAATATCAAAAAATATTATTTCATATTGCATTATTATGTAAAAATGCCTTCAATTCTTAAAACTTCTATAAATTCTTCAGGATGTAGATTATGGTAGTAGAATTGAGATCTAAAAAATGTGATTCACAAGAAGTAATGTGTGAATTAATTATAACCAATGGATTTCATACTGGGAAATATTTAACAATAAATCTGATAATAAATAATAATCTGATAATAATTCTGAGAATTGATAAATATATTAAACTCAAAAATTCTGAAATTGTTCTCAACTGCAAATGTATTTGCAGATTAAGCTTGCTGATTAAACTCTTTTCATCTTAGGGGTAAACATCATTTACATCTATGTAAAGAGGAGACTGAGATAAAGTTATGAATGGAAAATAAAAGCCAATATAACAAAATATGGGGCACTTCAATGATCATCTTCTTCCTGTTTCCAAAATTTACCAACACTTTTGTTTCCCTAAAGCTGTTTATTACAAACTTTCCCTTTTGAAAAATAAATTGCTACAACAATGTAAAAGGTACATTACTGGCCTATTAAAAATATGCTACATATGAGATGTAAAAACAAAATCTCATTGTACATGAAGTCATAGATGTGACTCTTTTGAACATGTGTCTTCTGAATTATAATAATCCAAAGATTACCTTTATATCAGTAGTTTCTTTTTTATTTTTGCCTGTACCAAGGTTTGAACTCAGGACCTCTCTTGTCCTCAGCTTTCTTGTTGGTTCTCTTCCACTTGTGCCTTACCTACACTTTGGCAAGACTAGTGTGGATATATATATATATATATATATATATATATATATATATATATAGTGTGTGTGTGTGTGTGTGTGTGTGTGAAAATACCACATAGAGGGTTTACAATTACATGGGCAAGATAATGTATACATTTCTTATCAAGCA
>NW_012267296.1:4272240-4318995 GCF_000151885.1 Dipodomys ordii
TAATAACAACAGATGCTGGAGAGGATGTGGACAGAAGGGAACGTTACTGCATTGTTGGTGGGAGTGTAAACTTGTTCAACCACTTTGGAAAGCAGTATGGAGGTTCTTCAAAAGACTCCACATAGAGGTCCCCTATGACCCAGCAGTCCCACTTTTGGGCATTTATCTGAATGATCACAAATAAAAAAGCTACCAGCACAACTATGTTTATACCAGGATTATTTACCATAGCTAAGATATGGAACCAACCAAGACTAGTTATTTAGAGGTGAAGTCTTACAGATATTTGGTTGGGCTGCCTTGATTCCAAATGTTCTTGAGGTCATTTTCCTGTGTAGCTAGGATTACAAGCATAAATTATTGTCATTGAGCACGTCCACACTTTTAAAAGGTTGCTTTATTCTTTCCATTGCATTGATGAGTTGTGTTGTTTTGTTCATTTGCTGCTACAAACATTTCATTGCATCACATAAAATACCTTTGATACTCAAATTAGTTTAACAATTTTAAATATTCATAATAATTGATAGCTTTATATAGTAGGGAAATTTTACTTTAAAACAGGACATTAACTTATAATGCACTGTGTGATTCTTTTGTTTGTTTTGTGTGTTATTCCTCCACACAATAATCCATTCTCACTGTATTTAATTCTGGTGTTCTGCATCTTGTATACACATTTTTCTAATTTGGGAAGGGGAAGGGAAATAACAAAATGCTGAAATATGTTAACCCATTGTAACAATGAGATGTACAAGACATTATGTTGAAAACAAACTTTACAATTTCAGGGTGGAGGAGGGAAGAGTTGAAGAAGTGTGGAGGGAAGGGATGATAGGGGAAAAACAAAGGAGGAGGTAACAATGTGTGATAGGGAATGTACTCATTACCCCACTCATGTAACTTTAACCCCTCTGTACAGTATTTTTACAATAAAAATATATATGAAAAAAGGACATTAATGAAATCATTGGAAAGTCCAAGGATTTAATTTCTCACACAGTATCACACTTCAATGGGCAAACAATGCACCAAAGAGGAAGCTGTCTTCAAGGTTGTGCTCAGCAAGTAAATCACATCTATTTCTTAGCTTTTTCAAGATACAGTAATCCTAATAGCAATAATGAAAACATAGTTGCAGCATATTTTGTGCATTTTATCAATACACTAGTTGGAAATACAAAAGGTTTTCAGGCAATAGATCAAATTACATTGTCCTCTAGGTGACTGGCAAATTGTAAAACTACTTTTTCTAAGCAGTGCCAGACACTCTGTGTGCATAGTCCTGTGTGCATGTGAAGTTATGTAGATAAGGTGGTCAAAGGCAGTATGTGGCTTACAGTCATTTCCACAGAGATAATAGCGAATCTTATCTTTAGACTTCAGCAAGGCAGTGCAAGAAATAGTTCCTTATTACTCAAGTTGCTGTGTAAATGGTAAAAAAAAATATTTTAATTTAAAAATTCATTTCCCTTCCTTGACTTTTTATTTTGAGGCCAAGTCTAGTTTCTGGTTACCACTGAGCTTTATTGTAAGGACTTGGATAAGATCCTTTCAGCTACTCTTCAAAAGAATAAAAATGATTATTAGAAGACATATCTGTTAGTCATTTCAAGTAAATTGGAAAATAAATTCAATGCAGAAATGTTAGCAGCAGATACAAAAGATCCTGCTATATATAAGCAGATAATTACATAAATTTTACCATAGTTCAAATAAAGACTGTAAGAGAAATGTTGAGGAGTGATTGCTAAATGGCTAACCTAGTAAAGACAAGCTATTGGAAAAGTAAATTTCCAAGAAGTATTATAATATTTTGATCCAGGATATTTAAGTGTTATTTCATCTGTATTAGTTGAAGGCTTACCATTTGTACAAGGCATGTAATTATTTCTTCCCACAACTCTTCCTCTGCATACCCTTCTCCAGTGAATTCACATTCTCAGTAAGGGGACTTCTGTGCTGACAACACAGTTTTATTCCTGATTTGAGTGATGCAATGTGAACAAAGATTTACAAATTATACTCTTTTATTACAGCAAGTAGTCTAACTTTAAGAGAGTTCAGTCAGTCTCAGTGCAGCCAAAATTTAGGGCCTATGTGTTATAATGTTCTACAATTTAAACTAAAGAATGTAAACATTGAGGAATAAATAGACTAAAAAAACCATCAAAAAATTAACTTCTAAGATGTAGTATTAGTAAAGTGGTAGAAAAGCAGGTGCTAACCTTCATTCCTCTAAGTAGTTCTGAAAAAACAAGTACAAATGACTAATTTTATGAGGGCATGTGAAACACAGGTAAAGGGTATAGATGTAAGGAACCAAGTAAATGTTAAATTAGTTAAAAGATAACTTTTAAAAAATGCCAGGATGTGGGTGGTTTGCGCCTTTGATTCAAACTAAATAAATGACTGCATTTTTGTTAAAGATAATATAATTCATAAATCCTGAATCAGCATGGAGGGACAAACAATAGAAAGGACATAACTAAACTGAGAAATAGAAGTGGAACACAAGTTTTGATCTTACACAAAAATAGTTACAAGGCACTACTGTAAAAACTGAATATCAATAAAATAGGAAAACATCAAACATAGAAACGCATATATATTCTTCAAGAAGAAATAGAACATCCGAGCTGACCTATGACAAAGACAATAAATTATTAATCTTTTTAATAGTAGTAATAGTGGAAATACAGTCAGTAATAACAACAATAGAACATTATAACAAAAAACAGGGCCATATTACTGCACTGGTAAAATATATATATATATATATATATATATATATATATATATATATATATATATATTTTTTAAACCTTAAGGCAGGGTACACGGCTTAGTGGTAGAGTGTTTGCCTAGCATACATGAAGCCCTGGGTTCAATTCCTCAGTACTATGTACATAGATAAAACCGAAGTCATGCTGTAGTTCAAGTGGTAGAGTGCCAGCCTTGAGCAAAAGAAGCCCAGGACAGAACCCAGGCCTTGAGTTCAAACCCAGTACTGGCCAAAAAATAAAATAAAATAAGGGATTAACAAACGGTATCTTTTAAAAACTTCCACAAATCAAGACAGAAATATTCCTTATTTTGTAAGGTCAGTATTCCCTTCACACTAAAATCAAATAAAGTTACTCTAAGAAAATATAATCACAATCATGATTGCTTATGAATATTGGTGCATAAATCTATTACAGTATACTAGAAAGTGAAATGCAATTGATCATTAAGAAGACTATGCAATAGATTCAGGTAGAGTGTTTATAAGAACAGAAAGATGCCTCACAATAAAAAATTAATCATTGTTATACAGTGTATTCATGGAAAATGTAGAAGTATGTATTATCCCAATTGATGAAGAAATAGCACTAACAGATCAAAACTTTGGTCATGATTTAGAAAAAATAAAAACAGAGAAGACTATCAGTAAATGTTCTAAACACATTAAAGGTAATATGAGAGGCTGGGAATGTGGTTTAGTGGTAGAGTGCTCCCCTACATGCATGAAGCCCTGGCTTTGATTCCTCAGTACCACAAAAACAGAAAAAGCCAGAAGTGGTGCTGTGGCTCAAGTG
Source organism: Dipodomys ordii (assembly GCF_000151885.1). NCBI lineage: Eukaryota > Metazoa > Chordata > Mammalia > Rodentia > Heteromyidae > Dipodomys > Dipodomys ordii. Next base: position 4,275,822 of record NW_012267296.1, read on the forward strand.
GTAGTGTGCTAAGCTTGTGTAAAAAAGAAGCTCAGGGACAGTAGTTCAAGCAAAAAAAAAAAGGTAATATGTTAAAACACTACATTATGCTAAATTATAAAAGGGTAAAACTGTCCTTGTAATAGGAATAGGACACATCTATATTTTTATCATTACTCTATAACAATATTTTATAAATTCTCATGAAAGTAATTAGGCAAAATAAAGAAATAAAAGTCAGATAAATTAGGAAGCAATTAAATTATCTATAATAGAAGATAACTTGATCCTCAATACAGAAAGTCCTCAGGATAAAAATTACATTGGAAAAGTACTAGAGCTTATAAATTCAGCATGTTCCTCTCCCACAGTATAACCCTGTATTTGATGTGGGTGCACTGAATCTTGTATACACACTTCTCTGATTCGGGGAGGGGAAGGGAAAAAACAAAATGCTTAAATAAGGATACAAGTTGACCCATTGTAACAATGAGATGTAAAAAAAAACACTACATTGAAAACGAACTTTACAACTTCGCTGGGGTCAGGGGAGGCAGGGGGAAAGGGAGGTGTAGTTATGGAGGTGAGAGGGAAGGGAAGGTAGGGGGAAATCAATGGAGGAGGAGGCAACAGTCCTCAATAGGAGATGTACTCATTACCTTGTTTAGGTATCTGTAATTCCTCTATACAGTATTTTTACAATAAAAAGCATACAAAAAAATTCAGTAGAACTGTAGGGTACGAGATGTACATGCAAATATCAGATGTGTTTCTCTGTACAAGCAACAAGCAGCATGAAGAGAAAATCAGGTGAACAACTCGATTTACAATAAGCATCTCAAAGAAGAAAATACTTAGAAATTAACTAACGGGTGAAATTCTTTTACACTGTAAGCTACAAAGCAGCTTTGAAAATAATAAGAAGAGTGCAATGAATTCCTTGTTCATATATTATGAGTCTGAGTGGTGGCAAACATGCCAAACATACATACAGATATAATACAATCCTGTCAAAATCCGAAGATCTGTTTTTCTGAAATGTAATATATATTGACATTCAAATAGACTTATAAGGATCTTCAAATAGATGTAATGAAAACATACAGGTGAAATTCCAGCTACTTGAGGGCAAATATAAAAATATTTTAGTCTGAAGCTATTCCAAACAAAAATATAAGACTATCTTTTTTGAAAAAGTAGCCAGGTATAGTGACAGATTTATAATCCCTGATAGTCAGGAAAAATAGTTTTTAGAGTTATACAAGGCAAAAATCACCAGAATTCCAGTCTCAACCCATAAAATGGACATAATGTACAAAGCCTGGAATCCCAGCAACTAAAAGCCATAGAGATAAGAATCATAGTGCAAATCTGAGTCCTTGCAAAAAGGGTGAAACACCATCTAAAAAGTAAATAAGGCCAAAAAGGCTGCAAATATGGCTCAAGTACAACCTTGAACATGAAATGCCCTGATTAAAAACTCAAGCAGTGCCAAGGGAAGAAATAAAAAGTGAGGTAACTTGTTAGCATCTCATTCCAGATTTTAAAGCTTACTACATATATTGAATGCATCAAAATACAATAGTACTGATATTAGCATAAACATGTAGATTTTGTCTTTTGTTCTGTAATTCAAATGTTGATCTAGATTTATCTTTTACCTCTTTCCTGTAATTTTATAATCTAAATTAATCAGACATAATAAAAAGGTAAACTTGGGAAAATGATAAATCATATATTCTTACAGATATTAAAAGTATATGCTTGGTCTGAAGAGAATATTCAATTGGGATTACAAATAAATTAATGTCTGGCCTCATAATAAACTGAGATTGAACTTTCAGACACATGTCCTTCTATTTTGATTGTGATTAACTCCCTTTATAATTTATAGAACTTATGTGCTCATTGCAAGATGAAAATAAACCTTCTAATGAGCAATAGTTTCAATTCCTATCTATCCACGGGATAATTCAGTAGAATTTATTAAATTCTTTAAAGTATCTGTAGAGAGTACCCAAACGAACATTTAGAAAGTGCAAATCATACCATTAAGAAGAAAAAAGTGGAGTTTACATGCAGAGTCTATCTTCATTTTTAATATTTTTGCACATATTCTTTATATTCTCCATTAAATAAATAGAACTTGAGTGGACAACATACAGTTAGGCAGCATTATTTGTTATACCTAAAGCACTATTTAATTGAAAGTACAGCTTTCAATATTTTTCGCTAATCATTGAATGTAGTGAAAAATATATTCTAAACAGTTTCTGTGAGTTTAGGAACAAGGGTATAAAACTTTTGATCCAGATAGATTGTATTAAGTTTTACCCACTCTCAAGAAATTTAACCTGGCAACAAATATTTTATTTAGGCATGCAATTTTATTGAAACTTTATGGCTCACTGCTTACACTTGTATTTTTTTTTAATTTTGTTTGCCTTTGAAATCACTACTCACCTATATGGAATGTATGTGCCAATTCTATTAGCTATTAGAGGATCAAAATCTCTTAAACCTTTACAAATAGAGTGTTTGGCCCATATTGATTGAGTTAGATTTTTATAGTGTGTAAATTACTCCCTGGGAGAAAGTTGGACATTTTGGGAAGCTGTGTGAACTCTTCCTTGCCACTTGGGTACCATTAAGTTAGTGCTTCAGTGGATTAAAGAAGTCATTCAGCTTCCAAAATGCCAAATTGACTCTCTGGGAATAGTATTGAGGGTAGCTGCTCAGTCACTGTTGTTTTTTATATTATCAACTTCCACTTTGTGGATGAACTTAATGGACATTAAGTGAGCCAGATTCTAACAGCATGGGAAACCATCAAGGCTAAATCAGCCAGCTCTTGCCTAACTTGAGAATTCAGCCACAATTTGGTGGTAAGATTGGAAGTAATTGTTTAATGGCTAAAGATGTCTAGATGGTCAGGTTAAAATGAATAGCAAGAATTTTGATAATTCATCTGAACGATTTGTTTCAGAAGAACTTTTTCTTACCAAATTGAGATCTAAACATCAAAACTACCTGAAAACAAATTACCAATTAGAATTATTTTTCCTGAGAAACCTTATTTTAAGGATTTCCTTGCAATGGTCCATAAAGTGGTATTTTAAAAGAAGATACACTTGAAGTTGTTAGGAAACATTTTAGTGCGATATTAATATATTGCTTTTTAATTTTTTTATTATAAAGATACTGTACAGATGGCTTACAGTTATATAAGTAAGGTAATGAGTACATTACATATCGAGCAATGTTACCCTCTCCTTTGTTTTTCTACTATTCCTTCCTTCCATACCTCCCCAACTGTTACTTCCTCCGACAAAGTTATAAAGTTTGTTTTCATCATACTGTCTGTATGTCTCATTGTTACAATTGGTTGACCTGTATCATTATTTCAACATGTAATAATTTCCCTTCCCCTCTCCAAATTAGAAAAATGTATATATAAGATTCAGGGCAGTGGAATCAAACAGTGTGACAAAAAAGGTTATACTATGGGGAAGAACATACAAAAGAAACAAAAAAAATCACATAGTACATTAAAATAAACAGCTCATATGGTCATATGTACATAGCCATTGAGCTATTATACTCACCTGCTAAGATTTTTCTAGATATATATTAATGATTACAAATAAGGGAAACCATGGGACCTATATTTGTTTGGGTCTGGCGTACATCACTTAATATCATTTTGTCCAAGTCTTTCCATTTCCTAACAAATGGGTGATTGTCATTCTTTCTAATGGAGGCATAGAATGCACACACACACACACACACACACACACACACACACATATCACATTTTCTTGAACCATTCATCTTCAGAGGGTCATCTGGGTTAGTTCTATAGCTTAGCTATGGAGAATAATGCTATGATAAATATAGTTGTGCTGGTAGCTTTAGTACAGCCTTGTTTGTGATCATTTGGGTAAATGCCCAGAAGTGGGATTGCTGGGTCATAGGGAGTCTTTTGAGGAACCTCTGCACTGCTTTCTAAAGTGGTTGAACAAGTTAACACTCCCACCAACAATGCAGTAGGGTTCCCTTCTGGCCACATCCCCTCCAGCATCGGTAATTATCAGATTTCTAGAGTATGGCCATTCTAACGGGTGATGTGGAATCTCACTGTTTTGATGTGCATTTTCTTATGGCCAGAGAATTTGAGCATTTCTTCATATGTATATTGGCCATTCTTAATTCCTCATCCGAGAAGTCTCTCTTTAAGTCTTTAGCCCACTTACTAATTGGCGGTTGTTTCTTTGAGGATTTGTTTTTAGGGGATTTAATATTTTAGATATGAGAACTTTGTCTGTTGTATGGCTAATGAAGAGCTTCCAATCTGTGGGCCTTCTATTTATCTTGCTAGCTATGTCCTTTGCCATGTAGAAGCTCTGCAGTTTCATGCAATCCCATCTGTCCAACCTTTCTTTGATTTGTTGTGTTTCTGGGTCTCTATTAAGAAAATTTCAGCCTGTTCCAAGGAGCACTAGAATTTCTCCTATTCCTTCCTGTAATGTTTCCAGGGTGTCTGCTTTGAATTTGAGGTCTTTGATCCATTTGGAGTTGATTCTGGTGCGGAGTGATGTATAAGCATCTAACTTTAGTTTTCTACCTGTGTTTAACCAAGTTTGCCAGCAGCATTTACTGAAGAGGCTGTCTTTTTTCCATTCTTTTTTTTGACTCCCTTAACGAAGATTGCTTCTTCTACTACATTGAAGAATGAGGTTTGGATATTCATAGGTATCGCATTGAATTTGTAGATAGCCTGTGGCACTATTGCCATTTCATGATGTTAATCCTTAATTCTGCTTTATTTTCCTTTTTCAGGTTTTTAAAGTTTTCATACTAGAGGTCCTTCATGTCTTTGGTTAAGTTAATTCTTAGGTATTTTTGGGGGGGCAGGGGTCTATTTAAAAAGCACTTGCTTTCCTGATTTCAGCCCTGCTCTTCTCATTATTGGCACATAGAAAAGGCATTGATTTTTGAATTTTGCCAAAGTGTCAGATCAACTCAAGTAACTTGGGAGTGTTGTCCATAGGGTGCTTAAATACAAGATCATGTCATCTGCAAAGAGGGAGAGTGTTACTTCATCTTTCTCTATTTGGATCCCCTTTTAGGTTTGCATCTTGTCTTATTACTCTAGCTAGGCAATCCAATACTAAATTGAAGAGGAATAGAGAGAGCAGATATCTTTGTCTTGTTCCTGACTATAGAAGAAATGGCTTTAGTTTTTCACTATTGAGTATAGTGCTGGCTGTAGGTTTGTCATACACAACCTTTATTATATTGAGGAATGTTCCATGAATTCCTAGTCTTTTCATCTAATGTTGGCCAGGTAATATGGATTTGGAAAATAACTGGCAACAAAAAGTCACAGTAAAATTTGCAGTATGTTCTGGCTTCCCTATTCTTACAAAAACTGGTTGTATGGCTCTTAGAATGACCAAAGTTATGCTTTAAAGATGACACATCTGGTATGGTAGTCTGGATAGTGCCTTTATTTTATTTTAGAGCTAATGTCTTGATATGTTGATTAGCTGGCCTCAATCTTAGATCATCATACCTGAGTCTTATTATTTGCTGGAATTTCATGAGTGTATTTCCACTCACAGTTGAATAATAGCCACTAAAAGATTATGGCAGCCTCTACAATTTGGCACAGGCCAAAGGAAGACAATAGAAAGAAACAGTTGTGGCTCAATCTTGATTTAGCTCCATAATATTCATTTAAGAATTCTGACACTTTTGATAGTCTCAAGGAATACATTTGTATTATTTCATGGCATGAATTTACAGATTTGTTTTAAAGAAGCCATAAAACAATCATAGGGTAAAAACATGCAAGTTCGCTAGATGGGCTGTAGATTAACTACTCTGTGTTTTGTTTGTGTATGAATAAACAAAAATGAAACATACTTGTTAAGTCCCTTTCTCTGGGAGGGTTTCTGTTTCTTTGGTTAACTAAAACTCTATATAGTTATTCAATTACCCATACAGTCATGAGCAGTCAGGAAAACATCCAGATCGTGATAAGGATTTCTAACACAATTTATCATCCATTCTATTCTTTTGAGGCTCTGTTCATCTATCTCTTTCTCTCTTTTTCTTTCTCTCAATCCCCCCTCAGTAACTTAGTCTTCTTCGAAAATTGGCCAAGACAATTCTTCTTTCCTGGTGTGTTTATATATTTGTCACTTTCTTCCAAAGTTGATACCACTTCATAATTTCTTTCAATAGCAGTGAAAACTGCCAAATTTGAGTCTGTAATGTGGTCTTTTTCCTATTTTTACCTATCTTCTCTTCAAAAGAGTGTACTCTCAGTTCTAACCATGAAAACATTCTACTATAACTTCTATGTCATTCCTTTTGTTTGATTGTAGTGATGCTACTTAGTCTTCCCTGCTCCAAGTAACTAATCTTTTCAACAAATTAATAAAGGCCTTTAGTATTCATGTACAGTATATCTGTTTATGCATAGTGGTTTGAACTTTTTATCTTTTTATTTATGTTTGTCTGTCACAAAGCTAAGATTCTTTGTCAACATCTTTTCTTTCTTTTTTTTTAGTGATGGACTTTCTTATTTTTAAAAAATGTGTCAGTACTTTGTTTTGAACTCACTACTTCATGCTTGCTTAGTAAGTACTCTTCCCCTCATTTCACACCTCCAGCTCTTTTAGTTTTGGTTGGGTATTTTTTTTTATTTTTACTGTGAAAATACTGTACAGAAGGGTTACAATTACATGAGCAAGGTAATGAGTGCATTTCTTATCAAGCATTGTTGCCTCATCCTTTGTTTCCCCTTACCATCCCCTCCCATCTCCCTCACTCCTCCCTCTGCCCCCCCCCCACGCCAAAGTTATAAAGTTCATTTTCGACATAACATTTTGTACATCTCATTGTTGCAATGGGTCCACCTGTATCCCTATTTAAACAATTTGTTTTTTTCCCTTCCCTTCCACAAATTATACAAACATCAAATACAGTGAAAACAGGGGTTATACCATGGGGGAGGGACATACAAAGCAACAAAGAAATATCTTGTAAATGCTCCTCCAACTCTTCAATGAAATTGAAAGAGAAAGTTCACTACCGAACACATTCTATGAAGCCATCATAACCCTCATCCCCAAACCAGGTAGGGACTCATCAAAGAAAGAGAACTATAAACCCATTTCTTTGATGAACATTGATGCAAAACTTCTCAACCTAATTTTATCCAATCGACTTCAACAATTCATCCAAAAAATCATACACCACGATCAAACAAGATGCGAAGCTGGTTCAATATACGCAAATCAATTAATATAATCCATCACATCAATAAGAGCAAAGATAAGAACCACATGGTTATGTCAACATCTTTTCTAACTCCTCTTGCTATTTTATACATACTCTTATCATGAACCATTGACTGTTTTGAAAGGCTGGTAGGAAAAATTAATGAGAGAAGTCTTAGTAAAATCTTTAAAATTAATTATTAAAAAGAATTTTCAGGCCTATATTTCTGTAAAACTTGCTGAAAATCAGACATTTATCCAATAGCCCACTTTTGGTGGAGTCAAAGGAGAACAGTTCAGAGATGATTACTGCTGATTACTTCTGGTGATTGCACCAAGGTTTCAGTTAATTAGGGATAATTGTAAAGTTGACATATGTGATAAGACTGGTAATTATCTGATGACCTTATTGGGCTCACTTCTTGGCAAGTGTTAAGTATATAAACTGTGTACAAAGCTGCTGATCTAACAAGGAGCATTATTGCTGAAGTAAAATAGATATGTTAGTTAAATACCTATTTGTTGCAACTAAATATGGAAGCAGCTATTGGTGTGGTGAATTCTCAAGAGACTAAAATAATGATTGAGATTGAAATAACCATCTAGGCTGACTAGCCAACTTGCAGCAGCCTAAGAACATTATCTACTAGAACACATGGTATTTAAATTCTTGTTTGTACAATGTTGATGGTTTTCTGGATCACCAGTCAACTGATTCCACTTATTGGTTGAAGTTAATTAGGAACATTAATTGCATAAATTATTGTTAAAGAAAACTTTGAATTCTTCTTTGATAATATTATATTTTCTGCAAAATTAGAAATGAATATGTCTGACAATATATAAACAAATATAAACAAATTATTTAATGCATACAGTATGAAGAAAATTATAAAGATATGCATCATGTTCTATTTTTTCTGGAAAACTAATTTTAAAAAATTGTGGGAGAAATTATCTATTCCAGTGAGACATTCTCAGTCATGAGATGAGTTTCAACATAAAGAATTTTGCTTGTGTGCTCATATGGTGCCTGGTGCATACTACAGATTGAATTTTTCTCATCTGAAGGGCTTTGGAATAGAAGTATTTCAAATTTTGGTGTTTTCAGACCATACGTATTTAAATAAATATATTGCGCTATCTTAAGGATGGGATACAAGACTACATATAATATATAAATCATGCCTATAATCACTTCATGCAATAGTATAAGAGGTTAAACCTCTATTCTTCTTTTCTCTGTAGAACTCGGCTTTGGTATGGCCAAGTGATTCAGTAGAGAATTTAAAAATTGGGAAGGAAAACCTGAGTAATGTTTCCTCCCTGAGATTTTATGGACTTATGGTTTGGAGCAGGAGGAGGGAAAAGAAATAAAAATCAAGAAGTATGGAACACTGACTAAGAGCAAACAAAATACATCTTCAAGTTTGTCCTTCACTAGTTGGCAGAAGTACTTGAAGAAAGTCTTGGCCAAATGCCCAGATGAAAAATACCTCTAAAGGAATGTACCTGGGCTACAAATAAAGGCATACAAGAAAATATGACTGTGTAAATGCACCTGAGCCAGAGGCACCAAGATTCCTTGCCTATAAACTATTCATGGACTTAAAGCATGGAATGTATATCAAGTCTTTTGAAGAAAAGCAGCTTATCTCATGGGAAAGCCCAGTGATAATTGTCTAGGCTTGAACCTAAAAAAAAAAACTGTAACCAAATTTTTAGCCAAATAAGGTTTTAATGAAAAGCTAAAGTTTTAAAAATAATTTAATGGACACAGAATAAATGTGAGGATTTCTCCACATATGGTAGCTATTATTATTTCAGTTATAAAATTATACTTTGTTTATCCTACCATTTTAGAAATTATCTATAAACTTTTTCTCTATTTTTGCTTATTTGTTAGAAGGCTTCCTTTAGGTACCTGAACAAGAAACACTTAGTTTTGATGGTATTGTTCTTACTTTAGTAGACCCACAAGCAGTCAAGCCATTCCCATTTTAACTTCTAGCTCTGAGTAAAATGACATGCTGCAGTGAGAAATTGGAGAAAAGGTAAGAATCAGAAAAGCATCAATGCTGTGGAGCTTAAGTATTTGAAGAATTTAGCATGACCCTGAAACAAGTGAAGCCAAATGTAGTATTTATGTGATTAGTTATAAAATGAGACTACTAATTTGAAAGCTGAAACTGACTAAAAGACATTTTACTTTACATTTTCTGTACTCTACGTATTCATTTATTATTATCCCAATGTGGATATGTATGATTTATAGCAAGTATTTTTGTATACCTCAAATAATTTATGTAAGTAGCAGTTGACAATGAAAATTCTGGCATGCAGAGTTCAAAAAACAGAATGGTTATCTTCCATTCACTGTATTTGATGTCGGTATTATTTGTGGAGGGGAAAGGGAAAAACAAATCGTTTAAATAGGGATGCAGGTGGACCCATTGCAACAATGAGAAGTACAAGTCGTTATGTCGAAAGCGAACTTTACAACTTTGGTGCGGGGGGGGGGAGCAGGGAAGGAGGGGGGGACGGGGGACGATGGGAAGGGATGGGAAGGGGAAAAAAAGGAGGAGGCTACGATGCTTAATAAGAAATGTATTCATTATCTTGTCCATGTAATTGTAACCCCTCTATACAGTATTTTCACAATAAAAAATGCAAATAAAAAAGTAACATAACATATATTTATAATTAATTATTTAACATATTTAAATGCAGGTATGGTCATACTTCCCATAGGAGATCCTTTCAACATTAATAGCATGAAGTAAATCACCTAAAAGACAAACAAGAGAAACGGTGTGCAGTTAGGTCTGCACACTCTGTTTCCTTTAATAAATTGTCCACATGCTTCAGTGGTTTACTGCCTGATCTCAATTACTTTTAAGTACTTTATGCCATAATGCAATTCATAAGACATCAAATACATAATATGTAAATGATCGTACTATTGTCAAAGTAAGTTTAGTATTTTTAAATATCCATAAACAAGAAAAATGGCAAAACGGATTTTGATCCCACTTTCCATAAATATTTTTGAATTTATATTTTAGATTCAATATAATATGGTCAAATTATTTGAACTTCTCCCCTTCCTGGGTGCATATGCAAATTAAAATCAGTGAGATAAACATGTCTAAATTAATAGTCTTTTGAAGTTTTTCCCAAACAACATGATACTATAGTGTTTTTAGCATGAAATTTGTTCTTTTGGGTTAAATATAATATTTTTTAATTTTATTTTATTTGTGAACATACTGTACAGAGGGGTTATAATTACATGGGCAAGATAATGCATACATTTCTTACCAAGCATTGCAGCCTCCATGTGGTATATATACAAAATGGAATTCTATGTCTCCATCAGAAAGAATGACATTGCCCCATTTGTTAGGACATGGAAAAACTTGGAAAAAATTATATTAAGTGAAGTAAGCCAGGCACAAAGAAACACAGGTCCCATGGTTTTCCTTATTTGCAATATCTAGTATATGTATGAGTCAAGCAGAAAAAGTCAGATAATGTGATGTTAGGAAAATGAATCCTTAGATAGGTACTTTAATGTTTTTTTTCTTTCATGCATGTGTTTCTAACGCATTTATAAAATACAATATTTTTAATCAAACGTTAACAGAATGTAATGGTTATACCCACCACTTTACTCCTACCTATATTTCCCTAAAGGAAAGTATGAACTGAGAAGGTAAAGGATATCTTACAATTAAAATTCTTCACATGAACATTATTTTAATGTTGGTTTGCTAAGGATTTGATGATTTTAGGCTAAAGCTATAAAGTTCTGTCAGAGAGATATGAGACACATTTAAGGACAGATATTAAAGATAGCTATTGTTCTTTCACCCCATTTCCATGGCATAAATATTCCAGCTTGAAGCTGTTGAGAACTTTTTCAAAAGTATAGAACTGAGCAGTAGTTTTAAAATAAGAAGAAAGTGTATAACTATACCAAGAATCTGAACTTCACTTTTTTACAATAAATATTTTGATGATAATGATGATAATATCTTATATTATATCTTATAATAGATTATATTTTATATTATATATTTTATATAATATCTATAATATATTATATATGAAATATAATATATAAAATTATATATATGAAATATATAATATATGAAACATAATATATATGAAATATTTAATATGTATTATATATCTTATATAATATATAAAATATTATATAATATATACATTATATAATATATACATTATATAATATATTGTATATATTTTGTATTATATATCATATGTGATATAAGATATATAATATATACTATATTATATATAGTATAATATACTATATTTATAGAAATATAGTATAGTATAAATTATATGTAGTACAATATGACATACATTTTATATATATTATATATAATATATATCATATTATCTTATAATAATATCTCAAGCTATCTTTCTTTGTGTGCTGCTTATAGGAGTTTTAATTTAGGGCCATGCATTGTCCTTGAGCTTCTCTCTCTCTTTCTTTCTCTCTTTCTTAATTCTAGAGCTCTACTCTTAAGTCACAGTTCCACTTCAAGTATTTTGGTAGTTATTTAGAGATAAGTGTCTCACAGACTTTCCTGCCCAGTCCAGCTTCAAACCATTATCTTCAGATCTCAGCCTTTTGAGTAGCTTAGATTACATGAGTAAACCACCAGTGATCAGCTTCAAGATCTTTCTAAAATAATGTTTTATATATTTGTGTGGGTAAAATATGCCATAGTGAAATGATGCCAGAAAATTGGAGACTCCAGGTCTTGGTCCTCATATAGAAAACTTTTCTTAAAAAAAACATTAAAGACTGTAAGATAGGAGCTTTTGAAACCAAAGATTTACTGCAACCAAGAAAGTGTCATTCAAGAAGGAATAATCATGGCATTTCTATTTCCCTTTGCTCTACCTACCTCCTGATATATAGTGTAGTCACATGGAAAAATGCTATTATTAATTCTCTACCTGAACCCTAAAGGGTCCCCAGTAACTTTTTGAGTATACTAACCTATATAACCTATATTGAGTTTCCTACATGATTTATTTCAGCTTTGTTTCAAATTCAGAGATCAGGAAGGAAAAGACAGCATAGATGACTTTGCAAGTTGCCACAGATGGTAAAATAGATACTCAAAAAGCATGTGAGAGTTCTGAGGACACCATAGACTCCCGCTTTTTTTCATAATTTGAGGTTATGAGTTGAAGGAAATATTTCTATCAATAAAAATGGGTCACAATTTTTAGAAATGTTGACATAGTGTGAATCTTAACTTTTTTAGGTAGGGGGTAGGGTACTGGTCTTGAACTTGGGGATGAGTGCTATCCTTGAGCTTTTGTGCTCAAGACTAGAGATCTACCACTTGAGCCACAGCTCTATTTTCAGCTTCTGGGTTATTAATCAGAAATTGAGTCTTTGGGACTTTCATTCTTGGGTTAGCTACAAACAGTGATCCTCAGATCTCAGCCTCATAGGATTACATGTATAAGCCACTGGTGCCAATTTCAACATCTTTTTTTTTAAATTTCCTTCTTTTTCAAAAACACCTTTTCCAACTCTAGTCCCTAAAGTTTTCATTTCTGTCGGTAGTATGTGTGGTTCTGCTGTTATAGGGCTATAGGACTCTGTCCCTGGAGGGATTGTCCAGTCTTATCATTCACCTTGGAACACCATGTGCTCCTTCTGGTCATTTCCAATTCTGCAGAAGCAAGAGGTGCAAATGGGACGAAAAGAGTCCAGCAACTCATCTGGTAATTGGCCTCCACCACTTACCTCTGGTAAAAAACCCTATCAGGCATTGCCACCTGGAGGTATTGGGGGGATGGAATTTTAAGAATCTGATTCAGGAGCTCCAGGGGATTCCATTCCCTACCACTGGACCTCCTGGTCCATGTAGTCAAGAACTCAGTCATGAGTTGCTAAACAAAATACTAGTATAGGATCTGGGACATGGACAGGGAAAAATGTTCAGGTTCAGGTCCTTTTTCCAAACCATCACCACTAGGACTGTGAAGTTTAAGCATAGGTGAAAGACATTTCACTCCTACCCAATGAAGGAGAGCCTAGAGCCTCTTAAGAGCACTTACAAATAAGATTCCCAGCTTCCTCATTGGGAAGGCTGTCTCCCTATATTCCCTTCAGATAGGCATGAGTTGCTTCAGGATCCCTAATTGGCTATATGATCAAAGGTTCCAAAAGTACAGGCTTTTTTGCCTTGAGAACCTTGCCTCCCTTACATGCCAGACCTAAGTCAAAATATTCTTCCTTTCCCTGGGTGAAGACTGGAATCTTGTTTGAGTGGCGCAATCATTCTCCTCACAGGATTGTCACTTTACTGGGGTGAGGTTTAATGACCTTTCCTTTTAAATGTAAGAACTCTTCACCTAGGGTCCTTGACTTTGATGCCTAAATTAGAATTTCTGGACAAGTCATAATGGTAAGAAAACTTGTCATAGCTTCATTAAATAAACAAGCCCGTAAGCAGACCAAACAGACAAAAATCAGACAAACACATAGAAGGACAAGGCACTCTGTAACAGAGTGTGGGTGCTCTCAAAAGGAGAGACACACAGCTCCTTGGGCTGTTGGGGTATTTATATGGTAAAGACAGGGGAGCCTAGCTTTGAAGTTATATAAAGATAGGTGCTTTGTTTTTGCTCTTATCATACCTGGTGCTACTTTCTGATTTTCCAGGTAAGACTGCATCCTGCCATAAAACAGGTCCCTATCCTTGAGATAAGGAGGCACCCTGCTATCTACATTCTGGGGGAGGAGGTGGCTGAAGTTTGGGGAAGCATTTTTCTCAGGAAGGCATACATCCTATCAGACAAGTGTTAATTCTTGGGGTGAGGAGTGCATCCCTCAGGAAGGAATGCATCGTGTTGCCTCTCTTTAAAGCAAATACAGCACTTGATATTTCTAAATTTCATATTTCTGAGTTACTTTCACCAGGCCTGTTTCCTTAAGTTATCCTGCTTCATTCACCTAAAATGTCATTAGTTCTCTAACTCTTAAAGGAAACACTTCAAGGAATAACTTCTGTATTTGCTGTAAGCTGACCTCACCTCATTTTTCCCTAGTCTATCTGGCTTCAGAATCATGTGCAGATTAAGAACCACCTAGAGGGGTCAATTCATTGTATTGTCTTCTTTTGTGGCTTTTCTATTAGTATCAAGTAAACTTACTCTATTAATCTTAAACACTTTCCTGCCTATTGTTGTTGGCAGAGAAAATGAACTTGCACCTAGATATTTTCTATACATGCTAAAACATGAATGTCCCTAAACAAACATATAGTGCATAATTCCACAACCATATTGTTAGCCTAGAAGGCCTGCCCCATAACTTAACATACTGTTTCCCTAGGCAACACTAGGCCCATGTAGTGAAGACAGCAAATTATTAGCCCCTACACCACTTCCCCCAACCCCTTTGGGATAGCTATGACCATATAAGGTAGAGAGATCCCCCAAATCCCAGAGGTTATAAAAGGTCATCTGAGACAACAGCAGGCACTTCTCACTTCCTCTTACCTGGTGAGAAGGTATCTTTGCCTTTACTGGGAATAAACCTTTCATTTGTTTTTTCTACCTGGATGTCCTTGTGGTTTCTTGGCTAACATTGTTGAATGTCCAGGAACTAGGTTTATCTCCACGAATTTGCTCATCCCATGAGCCTCGTTCTCAATCACCTCTCTGCTAGTTACCCTCTTACCCTGAGAGTTGCAACTCCAGGAGCCCAGACTTCTACCAGACTGACAGAGCCACCATGCGCCCTCCCTTCTGCCACCTAGTGCTCTCCTACTTCCAATTCACCAGCCTTCATACATCTGCATGAGGTAAGTGGACTTGGGATTCCTATAGTGACATTCTTTAGTTTTATTCAGACTCCTAGTGCCAACTTTTCTTTAATCCACACCCAAAAGCTCCAGTACCCAGCTGCTGCAAGTCTCCAATTGAAGGCTTATTATCTGAGGCACTGGCCTAGGACTCAGACCTGAGACTCCAGGACACAGGGGTCAGGTGAGGACCTACCACTGTCTCCTGCCACATTCTCCCTAAGACTGAAATATTCCAGGGAAGCCTGGATTGTTTTGGCCTTAGATCAAGTCACCAATGAGTAATTCTCAATCTAAGATCCCATCTGACTCCCCCATACTGGCATATATGCGTTCTCTCCACCTAGCTCCTGGCCTTAAGTGCCAACATCTTATTGATCTGTACAACTGAGCATGGCCTGATTGAAACCTAGGGATTCCATCCAAATGGCCGCTTAAAGGCACCTTTAACTCCATCATTATTTGGGATTTATACACCTATTGTGAGCACTGGGAAAATGGAGCACATCCAGAACTTCTCTTTACTTCACTCTCTCTCTGTAAGTACCTACAGACTAAAAATTATCTCTCTCCAAACGAAAAATCATTTAAATTCTCCCTCTCAAGGCCAAACTGTCTTCAAACTCTCTCCCTCCTGCCTTCCCTGCTGTTCCTATTGTCACTGCCTCCATTGCCTCCAGACTTCTCAACCCCTCCTCCTTCTAACTTCTCAGGGTCCCAGTCAGCTCAGGCTCCCTCCTCCCATGCTAGCAGTGGCTTCCCTGCCCCCTCAGCCCCTCCTCCCACTCCAGCTGTACCTCCTGCCCCTTTTCAGCAGCTCCTCCTATGTCTCCTCCCTTGGGCAGTCACTGTCCCAGCCCCTTCTCTCACTTTGCTCCATCCCACTTATCAGCAGTTCCTCCTTCCAGTCAAGTTCTCAAAGCTAACTGTGCCACTGCTCCTCATTCCAGGCCTAGTCCACCCCTCCCCTTTCCAAGCCCTCCTATACTCACTCTACTCCACCGCTCCCACTTGCCTGACACGGCCCACTAAGTCCATCTATACTATAAATCTCCCAGTCATCTCCTCTAACTTTTCTTGTCTGGTATCAGCCTCTCTCTCTCTCTCTCTCTCTCTCTTTCTCCTTTCCTCCCTCCTTCTCCAGACTGTAGATCATTTCCCAGTAAATTGCCACCACTCCTGCTGATAAGCACTTTGAGTTGTGCCCTGAGAGTAAGATGCAGGCAGGGTCCCAGGAACCCTCCCTCCCCCCTCCATTCCCTCTCAAGGGCTAGCCATCCTGGATCAGTGGTTCCGGTTCCTCTTGTATATTCTTCCTGTCTGTAGCCGGTATGGAGTCTCTAAACTAAACTTTTCGTCTACTACAAACTCCTGCTAACCTCTGTCTCTGCCTCCCTCCCTGCCTCTCTTGTGGTCATAAACCTTACATTACCCAAGCACCTTCTAGACCCTAAATAAATGGAGCTCTGCCCTGTCTCGGTAGCTAATCCATCACTGACAGTGGCTGGCTGGCTGACACATTGGACCAGCTTCTCTCTTTTACTGCCTTTTTTTTTTTTGGCTCTCTCATTTTCTGACCCGAAAATGTCTCTGGGACTCAGACCTAATTCTATTATTTTCTCTTTCCTGAGTTCACCCACTTTGGTATCTGAATTCTTAATTTTTCCCTTAAGCTAAACTCCTCTAGGAGGCTACAAAATTAAAGTCCCTCCTGTCTCACCTCTTCCCTATCTGGATACCTCTATCCAATCATTTCCTCTCATTAAAAACCTGCCCAGCAACCCTTCCCCCAATTCTCTTTACTGGCCTAGGAAATTGACACATAAGAAGAGACAAAAGACACCTGGTGGGTTTTCTACACCCTCCCCTTCTCTTCCACCAAGCTAAATCTTCTTCATTCTTCTAGGTGTTAAATGATTTCAATTCATATTCTGATATACCTTGCTAACAGAATTACTGCCTCTCTTCACAGGCTGTGTAAACTGAGACCCAGCCATCTAATATATTTTGTTAGCAAAGATGTCTAAACTTATTCTATTGTCAAATTTCTAATTCTAAGTAACTTCTTACAGCAATCTTGGTACCTCTTGCTGGGAGGAAATTCTCCACCCAGTGCTCTGATTCTGCATTAATTAACTTCCTAATTACATAACTTCAGTACTGAAAGATAAGATTAAGTTCTGAAGATGGATAGTAGTGACAGTGGTCCATGAATGTAAGTTTACTTAGTTATAGTGAATTATAAAACTTAAAATTGTCAAATTGATTTATTTAATGTTATATATTAGAAGCACATTAAGGAAAACAAAATATCTATGTATAAATGGAACCATTTTTGATTGAAAATGTATGTGCCCTGGACTTTAAAATCTGAAAATGTCAGCTGGGCGCTGATGGCTCATTCCCATAATCCTAGCTACTCAGGATACTGAGATGTGAGGATCAGGGTTCAAAGCCAGCCTTGGCAAGGAAAGTCCATAAGACCTTTTTTTTTTTTTTTTTTGCCTCTAAACCATTTATTTCTCCTCACCCACAAAGAGGAGGGTGAGCACTTAACACTGAGAGCTGCAGGGGCCAGGGTGAGGCTGTGCTGGCAAGTCAAGCTGGTGCTTTCTCAGGCAAAGATGGCGCCATTCCAGCCCACATTGGTCGCGTTCATGTCGTAGTAGTTGATGTAGCTCCTGTCCGGGCTGATGCGTAGACTCTCGGCCAGCCAAGCAGTCCATACAGCAGCTTGTTGTTAAGTACGGTTCTGCACACCACCGTTCTTGCCCATGCTGTGCAACTGCAGAGCACGCAGGGCTTGTTCCAGCCATCAAAGGCCCTAAACTGGTCTGGTACCACGTGCACAGCAATATACTGCTCTGGCTTCCCTGTGGCCTGGGCCAGCTGCTGGCCGAGCTCAGAGAGGAGCCTGTCTGGCCCTGAGGCCCAGGGCACGTGGGTGTTCACGACGAACATCAGCATGATGGCCCAATGGCAGCAGGACTGAAGTGCAAGCACTGGAAGGTCCGTGAGACTCATCTCCAATAAACCATCAGAATACCGGAAGTGGTGCTGTGGTTCAAGTGGAAGAGTGCTAGCTCAGGGTCAATGCCCAAGCTCAGAGTTAAAGCCCCAAGACCAACAAAAAAAAAGAAAGAAAAAAATGAAAAAAATCTGAAAATGTCTTAATTAGAAAATGAAGCAATTTTAATTTCTACTTTTTTCCACCAAAGAATGTTAATGTATATAAAATGTCACTTTTATGTGGGTTTTCATAATTGCAGATTACATGGAAATGCAAGGCAAAATATAGTTTGTTTATTCATGCAATTGAGAATAATATGAGAGAGTTTCAGATACTTATCTATGAGGAACATTTAAGGAGGAAGAAATAATCAAATTATGCAAACATAAATGGAAGTACTTAGAAAAATAGAACTTTTGGATTAAAAGCCTCAGAACTGCATAGGCTTTAATTAAATTCACACTATTTTAAAATTATTTGAAAACTGATGTAATCAAATACAATAGGCAAGAATATCCAAGTGTTTGGTTGCTTGTCATAGACTAAATGAAGCTTCTTTTTAATGCTTGTGCATTCTCTGTTGATAAGAAATATGACGAAGGTGCTAAACAATGCTCATTTCAACATATAAACTGAGAAAGGTCCTAATTTCTATGTGAAATTAAATAAGACTTATACTTTCATTCACTCTCACTAATTTTGTTTGGAAATCTACTTACAAGTGAATCTTATGTCATTTGCTTTAATAATTTGAGGCAAAGATATACAACAATCAGGCTATAAATGGTAGTCTAGTCAGAAATACAATTAGAATTCTTATGTTACAATAAAATATTTTCTTTGGTAAAGGTGAAAAGAGTTTAGAAATATTGCTACAGATAATTTATTTTTTGTGACCTCAACAAAACAACACAAAAAGGAAAGTTGCATCTGCATACCTTTTCTAATTCTTTTTATGTTATGAGGTGTGTGTTTGTGTATGTGTATGTGCACGTGTGCTTGCCTGTATACATGTGTATGTACATGCACATGCAAACCAGTACTGGGGCTAGAACTCAGGACCTCATGTTCTCATGTGGCTTTTTCCTCAATGCTGGCACTATCACTAGAACAGATCTCCATTTCTGACTTTATTCCAGGTTAATTGGATATAGGAATCATACCATTTTATTTTGCCTGTGGTGGCTTCAAACTCAGATCTCGACATTCTGAGTAGCTAAGATTATGGACACAAGCCACCCACATTGGGCTTTATGTTATATTTTATCCTGGGCCTAAAGCAACAAGAAAGCAGAAACAACACAATATGAATCAGTCTAGGTTTCCTTGATATCTACTATGTATTAAATGAATTTGATTGGGATAGGATAGATCCTGGATAGGTAAATGAAGCCTTGCTTGTTCTTGTGTGCTCTAGTACCTCAAAGCACCTTATATACCCTTTCCAATATTTGTCCGCTGAAAAATATAACTGTTTTTCCTTGGTTTATTTCAATCAAAATGGTAAAATGACAAGAATGATAAACTGATAAGAAATGTACTCATTATCTTGCCCATGTAATTGTAACCCCTCTGTACAGTATTTTCACAAAGGGTAAAGAAATTATTTTCATTTGAAATGACTGTATCTTTGTGACCACCAATGAGACAATATAGATGTTATTAATTAAAATGCATACTTAAATACATAATTAAAATTCTTACCATCTTTAATGTGTCAAAATTCCATGCAAAACATGGTTATATTTATTTGTAGCTTTCTCTCAAATATAACTGCTTTTCAGCCTTTTTTATGAAAATCATGAGAGGTTTGGGGAAACTCAAGTATTTAATAGGTTGTCCTTCAATTTGATCCTATTTTGTCGGTCTCATGCATAGTGAAATTAGTAAGTTTAGGGAGAAAATCATAGCAATAAAGTACCATTCTCATCCAGTTATAACCTGATATATATTTTAATTAGCTTGCTATTGTTTGTTGTAGTAATAGGATGATGTTTCAGTTATCCAATTTCTTCATTGGGAAAGTTACTTCCTGTGCACTTTGCCTATTATGTACTTTGGAAATAAGTTTTTAAATTTACCTGAAATTTGGAGGTTTAAAAAGTTAAGCTTCATCTTTCTGAGCAGGTAGTATATATCTGTAATTCTATACTGCAAACTAGTCATGATATTTTAAAACTTTTTATCTAAACCAGCTAGTTCTATTATATAACCATTTTGTATAGGGCATATGATGTCATATAATTTTTAGCGTCAGTTTGCAACTGTCTCATTTGGTACAAGACATTGCATACTACTGGAATGTAGAAAGCATAAAATCTTCAACAATTTTCTGTATGTGCTTTGGCAATGAAGACATTATTTTCTTCATAGAAAATGTTATATTCTTGATGCTACATCATATATTACATGGAACTATAGAGAAGTAATGCAGAAGTCTGAAATCCCAAAGTAAGTGTGGTTTGAACTATATTACTAATAGAGTATTTGGTGTTCTTTGTTACTGCAGCTGCTTTTTTAAAAATTAAAACTTACTTTTTAAGTTTTATTCTGTTTCTGAAAATGATTCTCAACTACTGTATGTGGTTGCTAAGCTTGGCATCTGAATTAATCTAACTAAATAGTATAAATTGAAATGCAATTTAGTGCTCCAACATTTTGATAGTAAGCATAATTATGTTCATGTAACTAAATAACAAAAAGCAAAGCTATTCTCTTACAACAAGTGAACTTTTCTTTGAAATATTTCGAAACTAACATTTTACTTCCTAAAATAATAGTGTGATACACTAATTATCTACATCCCCCTGAATGGAAGGAGCATATCCTTTACAGACATGGGAAGATAAGTCAAGAATTTGAATGACTAAAGAAACAAAGTAAACAGTACATATCTTATTGAGCATGTATTTCAATTGTTTGCTTCTGAGACAAAAGATAAAATAGACAATCTCTATGAGAAATTTAGATCATACAAAATAAAACTGAGCATTTGATTGTAGTGTGAAATTTTCATGGGTTCAAGTCGAGGGTACTATAGCTCAGTCTCATGAGACAAATC
Source organism: Dipodomys ordii (assembly GCF_000151885.1). Taxonomy (NCBI): domain Eukaryota; kingdom Metazoa; phylum Chordata; class Mammalia; order Rodentia; family Heteromyidae; genus Dipodomys; species Dipodomys ordii. Next base: position 4,297,029 of record NW_012267296.1, read on the forward strand.
TATTGTATGAATTTTTCTTTGAAATTCTTTATTACAACTATCTCCACCAATTTATATTTTAGGTAATTCTACAAATAATGATAAAATTAAAATAATTATGATACTAATGTTGCTATGTAACAATTTTGAGTACCTAGTATATTCCAACAAAAAAGTGCCAACCAATTTATATGAATTATCTTACTTAAATTTCACTATCGATGTTCCTGCTTTGCAGATGATACTGGCCATACTAAAAGTAAAGATCACATGCTTTAAGATGGTGAAATAGTTTATGGAATATTATGTTAGGACATCATTTATTTATTTAGTTAGTTAGTTAGTTAGTTAGTTGGTTGTGAGGTTTGAACTCTGGGCCTGGGCGCTGTCCCTCAGCTCTTCAGCTCAAGGCTAATGCTCTACCACTTGAGCCATAATGCTACTTCTGATTTTCTGGTGGTTTATTGGAGATAAGAGTCTCACAGAGTTTCCTGCCTGGGCTGGCTTTGAACCATGATCCTCAGATCTCAGCTTCCTGAGTAGCTAAGATGACAGTTGTGAGCCACTGGCATCTGGCTAGGACATCATTTTAAAGAATTCAGTGAAAAACAGCTTCAGAAAATGTAATGATGATTTATTTTATATGTTAACTTTACTATACCACAGAGTGACAACATTTTGGATAAACACATTTTCTGTGTGTGTCTGAGGATATGTCTGAGAGAGATTAACATACTAACCACTAGATTATATAAAACAGTTTGCCTTCCTCAATGTGAATAGGACTCCAAATTTGTTGGAGGCCTCAATAGGATGAAAGAATAAATATGGGAGTACTTTGCTGCTCAGTTTTTCACTCAACAAACTACCTTTAATGATAAAATTTAAGAAATGGTAGAACAAGTTTCTTCATTGTGTTATTTTAATATGTTCCAAAAATGTGCTTTTCTATATTTCTATATTTCTGCAGAAGTAAATTAATTTAGGCCTCGTTGTTCCTCCAAAAGCTTCCTAACTAACCAGTCCCTTGTCTGCAATTTTCCTCACATTAAACATTATAATAATCTACTGATGTTTTATTCAGTAATTATATATTGAGAATATGAGACTTTTTTCAGACAATGAACATATAATAGTGATCAAGACAATTGTGTTAATTTTACTCATGAAATTCACATTCTTGAAGGAAACAAAGTAGTTAATAAAAAACTAATATGATTTTATAATAGCTAAGAAAAATAAAACCATAGTGCAAATAGATACATAAAATATGAGGCTACAAGAATCAGTTTTTAAACACTTTGTTAGAAAGTAACAGTATAACAGAACTAAATGAAAGAAATTAGCTCTGGAGAAGTATTGCTAAAATTTTGGTGTGTTCCAGGTTAAAAAAATAATACTTAAAAATAAAGGGATGGTACTTGCTGATATTATTAGGTGGAAGAAAAGTAATGAATGATATGATCTTTCCTTTTTGGAGCAACAAAAAAGGTATATAAATATATATATATATATATATACCAAACTCAGCACATAGATCAATATTAGAGCTGTGGACAGAGAAATATACGAGCATTTAGATATCTGGCAGGCCATTCACTTTGGCCAATTATCAAGAAATTATATTCTATAATCTGCATCATGTGTATATATTGTCAAATAAAGACTACTTTGTGCCTAGTTATAGCAAGGTGAAAATTAAACTTTAATTCTGTAAGAAGGCATGATACAGTTTCCTGGAATGAAAAAAACTATTTTCTATAATGGTTTAATTTTTAGTGAAAGTAACACTTTAAATTTTTAGTAAAATTTTTGATTCTTTAAATAAGATTATCATGTCTTTAATGAGTACAATTTCATTCTTACATTTATGGAAATATTGTTTTTAATTGTGTTATGTTTTATTTATAATTTTATTACAGTTAGTGATAGTTACCACACATGTACTTCAGAATAAAAAGAATACTACAATCACAAAAATAACTTTGTTAATCATAGCCTGCTCAAATAACAGGTTTGTGCCTTACACAATCCACAATATATTCTTTAATTAAATTAAAGATTTTGATACACACATAGTAGTAGCAGCAATATTTCTATGTGGACAGTAATTTTTTGAAAGCATAGTTTGTTATATGGATATTTACTACATATAAGTACCCATAAGGGTAGCAATAACTTTTTGCACCTCTGTATTTTTTCATAATAAGGATTTAATTATAGTGACAACTATCTTTAAACTATTGTATACCTATATTGCTATCATGCTGTACAAGGAAAAGATTATAATACATATCAAAATTTTAATTTGTCAGCAAATACATTCTCATTTCATTTTGGTTCATTTATGAAAAACAGACTAATTTCTATTAATAGAAAATAAAATATTTCTATTGAATGGTGCTATGATGTATTTTCAAAAGTTGATCAGCAAAATTAACATGCATTTTGCCTAAACAAGAACATATTATTGGCAATATGCCAAGGTTCATAGGGCTAAAAATAATATGCATTTTCATGTTGTGCATACTGAGATAAAAAATCTATTCACAGAAAAAGAATGTGCTTGTTTCAAATATATGCACTATTATATTCCATTCATTTCCATGAAGAGTTCCTGCTGGTAAGCTAAAAAATACGACAATCCATTAACATTACTCCCGGAGAGAAAGCTTTAATTACTACATGTAGTAAACATTGGAAGTTTTAGTGGTGGTTATTATCTATAATGTATTTCATAATACCACACCATCAAAGGGCAAAAGTGGCAATTTTGTCTCAACAAGTAGGTACTTCTCTGAGCTTGGGCACTGTCCCTGAGCTCTTCAGCTCAAGGCAAGCGCTCTACCGCCTGAGCCATAGCACCACTTCCAGTTTTCTAGCTGTTTATTGGAGATAAAGATCTCACGGACTTTCCTGCCCAGGCTGGCTTTGAACCGTGATCCTCAGATCTCAGCCTCCTGAGTAGCTAGGATTACAGGCGTGAGCCACCAGCTCTCAGCACTAGTAGGTACTTTTAGTGGGGTTGGGAAACATTTACATAGTTCTTTAAATAGTTAACACAGAACAGATTGGCATCAGGAATAGCTTTAGCTTCTAAAAGAGACACATAATACCTAGAAAGACTTGGAAAGTAGGAGGTTGCTATGAAAATGCTTCCCTTGATTTGTTCTAGAAGTTTTAAACTTTAGGTAGAGTTTTGGATGGACATTCAAGATTCTATACTTGAGTTAAGTAAAGTTATTTTATCAGTCAATTTTTAATAAGATTAACCATTGTCTTAGAGTTCATCAATTTTTAATATCATTAATACTAAAGAATTCAAGTTGATATCTTCTTAGTGATATATATATGTACACACACATATATGTATATATTTGAGTGAGTGTGTGTTTGTGGACGTTTGAGTCTAGGCATATTTGTGTATTCATATTCATATACATGTATATAAATTTGTTCTATAAGAGGCAATTTTCACCTAAAATTCCTTTGCCAATTAAAAAAATTGTTTCAAAAGCCTAGATTTTCAAAAATGATACTTTGAAACGATTGTTACCAACAATATTTTGAGATCATTCATGCCTTTCATTTTTAAATTTTCTTTTCTTCTTTTTTTGTTTGGTTCAAGACTGGGACTTGAACTATGTGCCTGTCACTTTCACTCATTGGTTAGCACTGTACCCACTGAGCCATGTTTCCAACCCCTCATTTTTAAAATTTCTTGTCTGATTGTCATTTATAGTTTTAGTTATAATGGAAAATTAAATTTTATTACTCATTCTTCTATGACATTCTCTCTTGAAGTAAGAACTATTGCCTTTCATAGTTTGGACTCTGTTACTTGCTAATGAGGTTTTAGTGAAGTATAATTTCTTTGAGAATAAGTGTGATAAAGGAAGATAATTTGGCTAGACACTTTCACATTGGGCTTTACTATAAACCTCAATATAACAAAAACAAACAGTCTGTGATAGATATAAATCTGCCTTTGAATGTTGATCTTACTGATCTTGGTCTCCCGAGTGACAAAGATTAGAAGTGAGCCACCAACATTTGGCTTGCTTTGTTTTTACTAATCTTTCTCAGCTGTGCATTAATAATTTGCATATTAAATTGAGTAACTTCATACAAATATTTATTATTTGATTAAATTGATAATACATAATGTTTGTAACAATACAAAAATAACCTTAAAACACTAGGAAGTACTGGGTATATTGGTGTATATGTACAATCTCCACAGTTCAGAAGTTGAAGCAAGATATGGTAAATTTGAAGCCAGACAGGCCTATATAGTCAGACCTTCTCCCTAAACAACAGTAAGAACAAAAGCAACTATCACCAAACCAATAAAACAAAGACTCAATGTATTATGTGAATATATATGCATATATATTTTTCTTTTGCATACAGTTGCATTTTCTTGTTTTTAAATATAATTAAGGAAGTCTTTTTTAAATTTAATTTTATTGTCAAGGTGATGTACAGAGGGGTTACAGTTACATATGGAAGGTAAGGAGTACATTTCTTGTCAAATTTACTACCCACTCCCTCATTTTTCTACCACTTTCCTGCCCTCCACCCCACCCTCAATTTGTACAAATCATTTCCAACATATTTTCTTGTATCACTGTTGCATAGGTTCACTCTTTGTCCTTTGTCTCACCATTTTGTTTCACCTTTCCTTTCCCTAATTCAGATAAACCTATATACAATACCTAGGGTACCAAAATCAAATACAGTGACAATAGGGGATAAACCATAGGAAAAAATAAAAGAATAAAGAAATTACATACTACATTAAAACCAACAAAGGAAAACCTCTTGTTTCCATGTCTTGGAGTTCATTTGCTTAGCATCATCTTATATGGTCACATATACATAGTTACTGAGGTATTCTGCTCATCTTCTAGGACTAATTTAGACATATATTAGTTATTAAAAATGAGGGAAATAATGGGATCTATGGTTTTGGGGTCTGGCTTACTTCACTTAATATGATTTTTTGAACAAAACATGTTCAAAAATGGAAAATTTGAAACTTACAATTTGAAAGTTGATTATAAATTATATTCTCCCTCCTGTGTTTAAATCTGGAAGGTATATCATAAAACCCCTTTGCTATTTTATAATATATTACAGCATTATACCACCAGTACTATGTGGAGATAACTAAATGACTACAAACTTGTTTACCACATTCTAGCAAGCAATGAAACCATTTCAGAACTGAAAACTATCAATTTGATCCTGATGTCACTACTTTATTGCCTCATTTTAGAAAATAATTTTTACACAGATGGATCCAATGAATTTGGTGGGTGTGTTTGGTTGTTTTTTGTTTTTGTTTTACTCTATCCACTGAACCTGTGGTGATATAGCTTATAGAAATTTGTATAAATTTATAGAAAATTTTATAAATATATAAATTTGTATACATAAATATAAAAGCAATTTTCTGTAAATATTCTTCTCTAGGACTGAAAGACCAAATGACTCCTAGCATTACATGTCAAGAATTTCAATGGGAAAAAAAGAATTTTAATTGAATTACCATATGGGAAAATTGGCTACCTAGAGCTTTAGAAAAAAAAACAAGGAAGAAATGAATTGCTGTACATGTGTGTTTGTTTCTGTGTATTCACTCTGACTTGTGTTAGTGCTGTCATTTTTATTCCTTCTCAAATTGAAAGCAGTGCTCTCCAGTTTTAAAAAGAAAATTCATTGTTTTTTTCAAAGCAAAAGAGACAAAAACAACCTAATATAGCAAAAGATCAACAAGCACAGTGCATTTTGAACTTCTGTTTTGAAGCTTTTAAGGAGCACTTGTAAATTGTACTACCAATGATGAAATAGGATTCAATCTTTTCAATACAATATATGAAACAATATATATTCATAAATCAAGGGACAGTTACAAAAAATCCTCTTATTTTAGAATAGTGCAAAATGATTCTATTAGGACTTGGAAATATTGGAGACTATGTCTTGCCTTTCAGTTTCCATTATACTCCAGAGGAAATCATTCACATGGTTAAAATGCTAATTCATTGGAAAGACTATATTATAATCAACCTCTTGAGTAGCTAATATTATAGGCTTGAACTACTAGTGCCTGGCTAAAAACATGCATGTATTTTTAAAGGAAGTATAAGCTTATGATAACTATTATGAAGTTATTATTTTCAAACACTTAAATATTTTCAATGGATTTCTGTTAGTTCATGATATAATAAGTGGAATTTTATAGACAGAAGTTATTTTGTATTCCTTAATTTTTAAGGGAATCCCAAATAGTAACATTTGAAAGATGTCAAATATGTCATCTCTTTTTCTCTAATTATAATTTCAGTAACATAACCAATAGATATTCATATTTACTTGATGTATGGATTCTAAAAGTAACATTGTATGTATACATTTTTAGTTGAATATGGTTGTATTTCAATATTTAGCCCAAAATTGTACACCTCTTACAGTAAGATAACAGTGTAGGAGATCACAGATTCACTTTTTCCTACAAACAACAATAATCTGGCTACTGTCTGCAGTTGAAAATAAATCTGGAAGAACTCATGCAATGGAAGAATAAACACACTACTGCACAGTTAAGATGCATGACTTTATTCTATCTTTTCCCATTTCCAAAGCTTTCACTTCTCAGCAAGGAGTAACTCCCTAGTTGTTCTAACCTTTCAGGCAATAGGAGATCAAGGATAAATACCAGCTTCCCTAGTTCTTTGACACATTGTTCTAATGACAAGCTTCAGTTTCATTCCATCCAGGTTGCTATGTGTACCTGTAGAGCTGACAGGTTTGGTGTTACAGGAGTAAAAAAAAGAGGTTTTATACCTGTCAATATTAGAGAAGAAGCAATATGCATGGAATTTCCCACTACCTGGTCTGTATGGGGTTCCAGCAGAATTCTTTGTTGAAAGCTACATCTTTGGGGACCCTATGTACCTACCACTGAGAATCCTAAATCACTCCATACAGGACACTAGCATATCTCACCTCAGAGAAAACAAACATCCAACACATAGCAGATACTTACAGATTGTGCTGTGGCAATCTCCCTTTCACATACTCCAGGTGTCTGAACCGCCACAACCTCCATCTGCACTTTCAGAACCTTTCCAGCTTTTGTTTTTTCAGCTTGTACAGCTTTGGGAAACAGAGCCCCTAATACTTATGTGAATGACAATTTCACAAGCTGTGCCTGAATAAAGAGTCCTCCCCCAGTGTTTACCCTCACCACCATGTTAAAAACCACAGGAAGCCACCGCAACTGTGTGGGTATGCACAATTTCCAATTCTAGGCCACAACTGCCCATTCTTCCACACCCAACCTTACCTCTGTCACCAACCCGCAGCTACCCACTGTAGTTGTTCAGGTGCACTACAGCAACCCTCACCACCTTGTTTGAGCTCCTGCCTCTGACCAAACCCACACCACCTTGTGTGAGTTTGCATCTGGCTCCTTATGCCACACATTCCCACAACTAGTCCCTGTACCTGGGTATATGCACATTATTGGCTCTGATTCTCCACAGCTATATGCCCCAACACTTTGCTGTTGGATGCAGAGGTGACACTGTCAACAGCTCTCTCACCCATTGTGGTGGGTCTACCACCAACGGCAGTTCAGACTGGTTCAGTTGATGACACACCCTCTCTTGGGCTGGATATGTGGTATATCCACCATCCTCGGAGGCTTGGGTTCCTTGATTAGTGTCACAATGTATCATAATATGATTATACTTCCACTGTGCAGACTAGAGTATGGCTTAACAAACAGTTCACCATAAAGCCTGAAAAACATGTTTTTTTTTTCAAATACAAACAACTTCTCAAGGCTATTTGGATATTACAGAAGTACAGAAAAATGACACCACATAAGGAGTGCATTGAACTTCTAGTAACTGACCCCAAAGAATTAGAAATCCATAAATTGCCTGAAAAATAAAGTAAAATAATTGCTGTAAAGAAGCTCAGTGAACAAGGCAGTACACATAAGTTCAAATGAGAAGCTCAGAAAAATAATGGAAAGCACAAGTAAGTTTGTAAAGGAATCTTTATAAATGAGTTAATTATTCTCAACACAAAAGATTAAAAATTGAATTACAGATAGGAATTCTAGGATTAATATTAACAGGAGATTACTAATTAAACAATTTTGTTAATTTAGCTTTCTTAATATCGATGTGTGATTATTTAGCTGTAATTCATCTAGAAATTGTTATTCTGCATAGGATTCATTTCTCCTTATTTCATGATTATATGTAGAATCAATATAATACTCTAATGATAGATATCCTACTTTCTCACACATAGAACTAAGGCATACACACTTATCCAATTCAGTTTGAATTTTTAAAAAGATTTTAAAGCACTGTTTATCTTGAAAAACTCTAAACATCACTATATTCTTGAAAACAACTGATGTTTGGACTGAGGCACTGATAGTACTGATCATTTTACATATTGAAAAATAAAAATTAAATAGGATTTTCTGAATGTGTGATGATGAACATTTCTTGCACTATGAAATAATACAAAGAAGATTTCACAATTTATTTTAGATTTCAATAGTATAAACATGAATTAAAAACCAAATTGCAGATCAATGTTTAAATCAATTCTCAATAGGTGGTATCCTTTTCTGCTTTCTCTAATTATTAAATAACATGAGTCAATGGTCCCATTAATATTTACTGAATAGTTTGTGTTACCTTTTGTCTGAATAGAATCTTTCTTTCCCTACTACTTTCAATGACAATTCAATATAATTTTATTTTCAGCCTGGGAAACATGTTACATTTATAAATTGAAGTTGTTTCTAAAGTGTAGTTTAAATGGAATTGACATGAAAAGTTTATGATGGCAGAAGGCGACACAAATGCCCCATAAATCTAACAACATGTCAATCAATAGTATTTAACCATTTTTCTATCAAATTTTGAGTATAACATTTTCAATATATAAGTGTTGATTTTGTCCTTAATGGACTACTTCTTTTAATTATATATGGCAAACTTATAATGGTTAGAACACTGGACAAGGAGGTAAGAGAAATCAAATCTTAGTTCTTCCTATTTCTGGTTGTCTAGTTAATGACTCAAAAATCTGTATCTTCATATATTAAAGAAAGCAAAATACTTATTTTACATTAAAATGGAATAATATGTGAAAATAATGATAAACCATGAAATGGAATTTATATGTAAATTTGTATTAAATATAAAGTTGTATTATAACAAAATAAAATGTAAAAAAGTTTCAAGGTGTCATACTCTATATTCTTTTACATGAGAGTTAAAGTCCTCGCAGGACAAAATAATCCATAGTAATTACCTCATCAAGGCAGTATGGAGCAGACAAAGAAAATGTAGATAAAAATCTCTGGGTATCAGTGCATAGCTTAACCTATCTCTGTTGTATGAATGAATATAAATTCTAGTAGAGATCACTCAACAAATAATAATTAAGCATGAACTTTGTTCATTATTATACCCAGTGCTAATAGTACAAAAGTAACACTTATCTAACCCCTTTCATAATGGACTTGTCAATCTTGTGATAAATAAAAGTGTTACCAAACTAATGAAATAAGTAGAGTTTAAATTACAATATGAACAATTCTATGAAGTGACATAGACAATGTAATGGCAACTTAAAATGTAAGGATAGCATTTAAATGAGTGGATAAAAAAACAGCTTGACATTACTTACCATAACTAAGATATGGAACCAACTCAGATGTCCCTCCTTACATGAATGGATCAAGAAAATGTGGTATTTATACACAATGGAATTCTATGCCTCCATCAGAAAGAATGACATTGCTGCATTTGTTAGGAAATGAAAAGACTTGGAAAAAATTATATTAAGTGAAGTAAGCCAGGCCCAAAGAAACATAGGTCCCATGATTTCCCTTATTTGCAATAACTGGTATATGTTTGAGACAAGCAGAAAAGATCAGATAAGTTGATGTTAGGTGAAATGAACACCAAGATAAGTATTCAAGAGGTTTTTTCTTTCTTGCGATTGTTTCTAACATATTTATAAGATGATTTCTTTGCTGCTTTATATGTCCCTCCCCCACTGTATTACCCCTGCTTTCACTGTATTTGATGTTGGTATAATTTGTGGAGGGGAAGGGAAAAAAACAAATCGTTTAAATAGGGATACAGGTGGATCCACTGCAACAATGAGATATACTAATCATTATGTCGAAAAAGGAATCTTACAACTTTGGAGCGGGGAGGACTTGGGGGGAAGTGGGAAGGGGGCAGATGGGATGGAATGGGAAGGGGAAACAAAGGAGGTGGCAACAATGCTTGATAAGAAATGTACTCATTACTTTGCCCATGTAATTGTAACCCCTATGTACGGTATTTTCACAAGTTTAAAAAAAACAGCCGAGCCCAGATGGCTCATGCTTGTAATCCTAGCTACTCAGGAGGCTGAGATCTGAGGATTGCAGTTCAAAGTCAGCCGGAGCAGTAAAGTTCGGGAGACTCTTAACTCCAATAAACAGCTAGAAAACCGGAAGTAGTGCTGTGACTCAAGCGGTAGAGCTCTCCCTTGAGCTGAAGAGCACAGGGACAGTGCCCAAGCCCAGATTTCAAGCCCCACGACAAAAAAAAAAAAAAAAACAGCTTGAACTTAATATGTTAATTAATAAAAGGGGGAAAGAAACACAATCCAAGCTATAGGAACAACAGATGAATTTGATGCCATATAAAAATACTTTAGCCATATTAAGAGCTTTATCCTGAAAGCAATAGCATAATGTTACTGATTTCAGCAGGAATCTCAATGCTGTCAAATTTATAATTTGAAGATGTAAACCAAGTGTGTTGTGAAAGTTACCTAAGTAGACAGTGATAGAATGTTAGAAGCTAGTAATAAGATTAAGTTGTTAGTTTTTACCAATGTTTCAAGTGGGAAATAGAAAAAACTATGGGAGTTTTAAACATACTTTTAAAATAAAAAACTATGAAAAATCACACAAAAATGGTAGCAAATTGTCATGACAGGTATAAAGGATATAAAGGAGTAAAGGACATGAGAGGAGTAAAGAATATGAAGGTAGTGGAGATAACCTGGCTTGACCAAATGAGTTATGCCACTGTCATCTTTGGAGATAACTTAAAATAAGATAACTTAAAATAAGAAATGTATATAAAGTTAAAAAAGTTACTATGTAATCAATTGCTTGGGGTTCATACCTGTAATCTCCAAAAAAATTCAAACTGAATTGGATAAGTGGGTATGACTTAGTTTAATGTGTGAAAAAATAGGAAATCTATTATTACAGTATTATATTGATTTCATATATATATCAAATAAGGAGAAATGAATCATATGCAGAATGAGTTGGAGAATTGAGGATTATGATTCAAATCCAGCTTCAGAGGAAAGTCAGTGAGATTCTTAGCTCCAATTATCCACCAAAATAGCTGGAAGTGGAGCTGTGACTCAAATTGTAGAGTGATATACTTGAGCACAAAATCTCAGGGACAGAAGCCAGTCCCTGAATTCAAGGTCCAAGACTGGCACCAAAAACAAGGGAAAAAAATTACTCAACTTTGCTTGACTTAATATAATGCATGTGATAAAGTGAGATTCACAAAAATCGATTGAATATAAAGTTCTAGAAATTTTATAAATAGTTCCTAAATATTTTTCAAAAAATAAACAAGTAATGCATTATCATAAATATTTGAGCATGGGAAAGATTTCCTAAGAAGGGAATATATGATGTTGAGAGCATATTGGCCTAAATTTTGCATAAAACTTTGATGCTTAGTGGTTGTTTAAATGAAAACACCAGGCAAAGAAGATGGTAAGGATTATTCAGAAGAGATAAACAACCAGAAACGTATCATGTAATCCTGGTCCCTAGTAGTGGAAGGCATTTTTAGAAATAGAATTTAGTCAAAAATAATAAGTGCTGCCATTGGCTTACAACAAACAGATTAGGAAAATAATTACAGTCAATGAAAGAAAAGATGAGAAGAATGAAATGAGTATAAAGATAAAGGTGACAAAACAAAAAGTTCATAAGAACAATATTTTCATGAGCCTGGAGGATAGAGAAAATGCAGATTAGTTGTAAAGGTTAAGATTACAACTGGATAGATTGAGGTCCTATTGAAAAGCCTAGAATGAAAGGCTAAGAAGTTTGACTCTCATGTTATGTTCTATAGGGTCATTTAAGCTTTTTGAACATAGAGAAATCAGGCTTTCAAGAGAAGAAAACCCTGATGTAGAGAGACTAGTTGGAGAATATCACTCTGATCCAAGAGAGATAGTTTGATGGCCTGAAAATAGGATAGTGAAAATAAACATGGTAAAGAGGGTACTGAGGCAAAGGAACTGAATAAAGAGGCTGAATAATATTTAGTTTTCTTATAATTACTTAAGTATTAATGAGATTGAAAAATAATTTTAATAGGTATGGGTAAAACCTTTCACTCAGAAAAAAGGGTAATGATTTATAAAACTATTTGAGAATGTGTGTGGCCTATCCTATGCATGTGTAAAAAGCTTTCTTTATACTTTATTTTACTCTGGTTCAAATTCCTAACCTGCTTTTCAAGCAACTTTCCACATGGGTTGACTCAGGCCTGAGGTGGTCATTTTGCCCTGACCCCATTACATTGCTTTCTCATTCTCAAATCTTCCTCTGACCTTTACCTTTAATGAGAAAATCCCTTTGCCATATTGCCAGTATCAGCTACAATTAGTCATTGTCAGATATGTCATGATTCTGTTTTATTGCAATCCTGATGTACATGTCTCTTCTTAGAAAACTATGGGCCAAAACTCCTATAAATGAACCCTGAGGAAGATGAGATGAAAAGATATAATTATGAGACAGGTTTGAATGTTCAATCCAAGAAATTTCATTTTTCAGGAATCATAAGGGGAAGACAGTGTAATTTATTGGCATAAAAACTTCAACTGATGAAGTCCTTGCATAATTAAATGTATTATTTTATACAAATTAGGAAAATTTTGCTAATGCCCTGTCACTCCTGTGTTTGAATAGACATCAACACTATATGTACCATTTATTTTAAATGATGAAAACTAATGCCAATTCAAATTGTACTTAGAATAATTCTTATGTATGCTTGAAAATTATTAATTTTGTTATGTATCTTTTCCCAAAAAAATGGCTAGTGAAGTTATTGCTGTGAAAACTGTATTTATTCTGTTCAACTATTTTAGGTGACCGTTAACCACTTATCTGTTCAATTAGCTTATTTAACAATTAACCACAGGAAAGATTTACTTTATGGTAATTGGTTGCAAGATATGTCTAAAGATTTGTTTATTAAGTTGCTTATCTTGTACAGTATGTCAAAGTAAGTCAGTAAAAGTGAGTATCATTATATGAAAAGTACTAACTGAAATAGTGAGAAAAGACAATTTAAAAGCAAATTATCCTGAGTTTTTGGCAATAGAAGTTAGTAAAAGAAATTACACAGATAAAGAGAATAGGAGAAGGTTTTATTACAAGGTGAAGACACTTTTGCTTTCCTGATATGGGATTAAGGACAGGCTTAAATGAGGTGAGTAGGGATTTCCGTAGATTGCTTACCTCCTTTTGTGGAATTTATTGACTGGCTATCTCTTTTTCAGACATTGATTTACATTTCTTGTGCTAAGAAACAGCTTGAAAGCCCAGTTTTCACATCTACAAGCCATTTGACCTGTTTCTAAGGCTTGTTTTATTTCCTCATTTTACCCAACAGATTTTGGATGTCGGTTCACTTATATTTTATCTGGATCTTGAGATTTGTCCAGGTTATGTTCATGCATCCATATATATTGTGCATGTGTGGTACAGTGTGTGTGTGTGTGTGTGGTGAGAGAATGAAACAGAAAGAGAGATATTTCAATTGTGTTTACCCTTCAGTAATCCTTTGGAGGAAGAAAAAAGTCAGCAATAGCATTATATTAACTCTCATTACCAAATTTACTTTAGAATTCTCATGATAATTTTGTCTGGTTCCCTTTACCGCTAAATGACAACTAGAAGCAACTGGAAGCTTATTATGAATCATAGCCAAGCCATGAGGCATGCCAATGTGGCAAATAGCACACACACACACACACACACACACACACGAAATACATAATTAAATACAGAAAGAAAGTTCTTTGCTTTTTAGGTATAATTCCAAAAGGCCATGTGAGAATTAGTTGGATAGGAAGAAAGATGCCTTAAGGAATGAAGAGATCATAAATCTACCCTTTGTATTGGATTAATGAAGTATTCCTGAAAGGTAGAGCTACACTTAAGCAAAATTGTGCCCCAGGCATGAGACTCATTTTGTCAGTTAAACTGATAGAAAAGAACTGAGTATCATATCTGTTAAAGATTTAGTAGCCCAAATGTGTGAATAATGGCTATTTATTATATCTTTAAAGAAGTTTGAGGAACACAAAGAAAGAATATAAGAGATGTCTCTTTCTTCCAGGAGCACTATTTTCTTACTATTCTTTTATAATATGTGACACTAATAAAATTCCATAAAACAGCTCAAATGGTTGCTTGTCACTGACCTTATATATTTTTCTATAATCCTTTTTTTTTGGGGGGGAGGGTCCAGTCATGGGGCCTGAACTCTGGGCTTGGGCACTGTCCATCAGCTCTTCAGCTCAAGACTAGTGCTCTACCACTTGAGCCACAGCGCCACTTCCGGCTTATTTCTTTTTGCTTATGTGTTGCTGAGGAATCGAACCCAGGGCCTCATGTATGCAAGACAAGTGCTATACCACTTAGCCACCTTCCTAGCCCACTAATTTAATTCTTTATAAGTTGTTTATTTGCTCCACAAATACTCCAAGTTTTCTCTTGTTTGTTTTATTCATCTAAATGCCCCATATACCATAATGATTTTTATACTAACTTGTTCATTAAAAGATCTTCTATTTTATCACCAACACATTATGTTGTTTGCTTGTGTTTGTGTCTTAATTAAAATTATGGGAAATAGGACAGAGCAAGATTAGAGTAGAACCTTGTTCATCAAATGAATAAGAAGGATTTGAGAAACAAAGAAAATATTTTATTTGGAAAAGCAAAAGAAGACCAGTGACAACCACAGAAAGGAAGAGGGCCGCTAAACAATGTGGTAAAACAAAAAGATAATAGAAGAAATTAGTAAGCAGTTTGATCCTCAGATCCTGTCTCATTTGAGAGAGAGAGAGATAAAGCACCCACCACAAAGTAAGCATCACCACCCTGTGGCAGACCAGTAGACCTATCCGTAGGACAAACGTATACTTTCTGCAAACATCAAACACTAGTGTGAAAATTTGAAATTTCAGTGAATTCCCCTGTGTGACATACCAGAATCAGATGAGAAATCCTTTTGCTTCCTTAGTCTCAGAGAGTAACACTGAGGTACCATGCAATAAGATGGACTACTGTTTGAGATGAGGTACCCATGATGTCAGATAACATTAATTGCTTGCAAGCTTCCTGAGATCAGACAGGATCTGAGACTGAGACATATCTGACAGCTTGGAAACAAAGAAACAATTGGAAATGTAAACAAGTATATTAATGAAATATAGTAGATTCAAGGGAGAACTCAAATAGTGTAAATTCCTTAGAAAAGCAAAACCAAAGATAAACATTTGTGAGGTGGATTCAAAGGGAGATGGGTAGAAAATAATCTGGAGAAGAGGGGAGAATGAAGTCAATAATTCAGTGTATATACTACTAAATTAAGAAAAGTAAGGGAATGAGTGGGTCAGAACAATAGGTAAGTATGTTGAAAGAAGTGATACTAATCAAGATACATTGTATACAGAAATTGTTTTGCTAAATGTCATCTTCTTTGTACAACTACTGAAAAGTAATAAAAAGAAGGAAAAGAAACAGCTCATACATTATATTTAATGGTGAAAAGCTAAAAGTCAGGAAAAAGACAAGGCTGTCTGCTTTCTCCACTTGTCTTCAATATAGTATTAGAATGCCTAGCTAGAGCAATGAGGCAGGATGAAAACATAAAGGGGATCCAAATAGTGAAAGATGAAGGAAAAGTCTCCCTCTTTGCAGATGACATGATCTTGTATTTAGAGTACCCCATGGACTCCACTCCCAAGTTACTCAAGATGATAAGAAACTTTGGCAAAATAGTAGGGTATAAACTTAACCATTAGAAATCAATGGCTTTTCTGCATGCCAATAATGAGAAGAATGAGGCTGAAATCAGGAAAGCAACTCCTTTTTCGTTTCTTATTTAAAAAAATGTCGTATACAGAGAGGTTACAGTTACATGAGGGGTTACAGGTAATGAGTACATTTCCTATCAAGCATTGTTACCTCCGACTCTCTTTTTCCCCTACAAACCCTTCTCACCCCACCTCCCCAACTTCCCCCTGCCCATCCCCAAGTTGTAAAGTTAGTTTTCAACCTAGTGTCTTGTACTTGTCATTGTAACAATTAGTCAACCTGTATCCTTGTTTCAGCATTTTGTTATTTCCCTTCCCCTCCCCAATTAGAAAAATGTATATACAAGATACAGGACACCAACATCAAACACAGTTTTGTAAACCCCCCCCCCAAAAAAAATAAAATACCTAGGAATTAGCTTGACCAAAGAAGTGAAGTACCTCTAAGATGAAAACTTTAAAAACCTGAAAAAGGAAATTAATTAAAGGAATTGGAAAAAACTCCCATAATCCTGGTGGATTAACATTGTGAAAATGGCAATTACTGCCAAAGACTATCTACAAATTCAATGTAATAGCCATCAATATCCCAACCTAATTTGTTAATGAAATAGAAGAAGCAATCTAAAAATTCATATGGAACAATAAAAGATTCTGAAGAGAAAAAACACTCCTTAGCCGAAAGAATAGTGCTGGAGGAATAGCAATACCGAACTTCAAACACTATTACAAAGTGATAGTACTCAAAACAGCTTGATACTGGAACAAGAACAGACCTGAGGATCAATGGAATAGAATGAAAGACCCAGAAATGAACACAAAGATCTATAGCCACCTAATCTTCGATAAGGGAACCAAAAGTAAAAATAATAGGTTGGAAGAAAGACAACCACTTCAGTAAACTGTACTGGCAAAATTGGTTAAACACATGTAGAAAACTAAAGTTAGAAACTTATCTATCACCCTGCACCAGAATCAACTCCAAATGGATGAAAGAACTTCATATAAAATCAGACATTCTGAAAACATTACAGGAAGAAATAGGAGAAACTCTAAGGCTCCTTGGCACAGGCCAAAATTTTCTTAATAAAAACCCAGAAACATAACAAAAAAGGTTGGACACATGGGATTGCATTAAACTGCAGAGCTTCTGCATGGCAAAAAACACAGCTAGCAAGATCAATAAGAAGCCCACAGATTGGGAGAAGATATTTCACTAGTCATACAACAGAGAAGGGCCTCATATCAAAATATACATAGAACTCAAAAAATTAAATCCCCCCAAAATAAATCCTCAAAGAAACAACCGTCTGGTTAATAAGTGGTCCAAAGATTTAAAGAGAGATTTCTGTGAAGAGGAAATAAGAATGAGCAATACACACATGAAGAAATGCTCAACATCTCTGTCCATAAAAAATGCAAATAAAAAAAGCATTGAGATTCCACCTCACCTCACTTAGCATGGCTATAATCAAGAAATCTAATAACAACAGATGCTAGGGGGATGTGGCCAAAAGGTAACAATACTGCACTGTTGGTGGGAGTGTAAACTTGTTCAGCTACTCTGGAAAGCAGTATGGAGGTTCCTCAAAAGACTACACATAGAGCTGCCCTATGACCTAGCAATCTCACTTCTGGACATTTACCCAAAGGACCCCAAACAGGGTCATACTAAAGCCATGAGCACAACTATGGTTATGGAAGCATTATTTACCATAGGTAAGGTATGAAACCAACCCAGATGCCCCTCAGTAGATGAGGGATCAAGAAACTGTGATATATATATATATATATATATATATATGTATATATATGTATATATATATATATATGTATGTATATATATATATATATATATATATACACACACAGAGAGAGAGAGGTAGGACTATCATCTATCTATCTATCTATCTAATGAAATTCTATGCTTCCATGAGAAAGAATGACACCACCCCATTTGCAAGAAAAGGAAAGTCTTGGAGAAAATCTTATTAAGTGATTAATCCAGACCCAAATAAATATAGGTCCCAGCTTATCAATCACCAGTTGCTCATTCTGTAGTACAGTTAATCAGGAGGCTGAGATCCGAGCATCATAGTTTGAAGCCAGCCTAGGCAGTTAAATCGGTGACATCCTAATCTATAATTAACTACTTTGAAAAGTTAGAAGTGGAACTGTGCTTCAAATGGTAAAGTGTTAGCCTTGATCTTGAGCACAAAAGTTCTTGGACAGTGCACAGACCCTGAGTTTAACCCTTAGGATAAGCAAAAAAAAAGAAAGAAAGGAAGGAAGAGAAAAGAAAAGAAAAAGAAAAGGAAAGAGGTGAAAAGAAAAGAAAAGAAAAGAAAGGCAAGAAATTATCTCACTAACCAATACAAATATATGCTCTGGGGTAAAGAATGCAAAAAATCTTTCAAAGTAAATGGACCCACAAATCAGATATGAATGGATATAATTACATCTTATAAAATGGATGTCAAGTTAAAATCAGTTAGAGCAGATAAAATACTTTACTTCATATTAATAAAAGGAATTATCCACAATGAGAAAATTACAGTAGTTAACATATACAATCATGCAGTGGCAAACCTAGATTCCTTAAACAAACACTCTGGAATTACAATAACTAATAGGTGTCAGCTGATACTAGTGAGACACTTTAATATCCCTCTCTCATCAATAGATAGATTAGGGGGAAAAGACTTTAAACCTAAACCTAAGAAATCAATGACATCATATTCCAAGTGGATTAATAGACACCTGTGGTGTGTTTCATCCAGAAGCTGCACAATAGACTTTCTTTTCAGCAGTCTATGGAACGTTCTCCAAAATAGATCATATTTTAGGACATAAAGCAAATCTTAGCAAATATAACAAATTTTAAATAATTCATTCTTTTCTATTAGACCATCATGGAATTAAACTTGAATTCAGTAGCACAAGATAGTACAGAATGAACTTATTCAAAAACAAATGTGTCACTGAAGAAATAAGGGGAAAATTAAAAAAAAAATTCTTGGTATCTAATGAAAATGAAAACACAACCTACCAGAACAGCAAAGGCAGAAAATATATAGCTATGAATTCCAACATCAAACAAAACCAGAAAGCTTTCAAATAAATAGCCTAAAAGTGTCCTTCAAACTTCTAGAAAACCAAGAAGCAACCTCACCCAAAGTTATAAGATTAAAAGAAATAGTAAAGGTTAGAGCAAAAATTGTTTAAATGAAGACTTTTAAAAATCCATACACAAAAGATAAATGAAACAAAATTTGTCAATTTGATAAAATAAGATGAATAAACTCAAAAGTAACTTGACCAAAAGAAGCAGGAAATTGACTCAAATTAGCACAATTAGAGATGAAAAAAGGGAATTTCACAACAAATACCAAAATATCCAAAGGGTCTTGGGAGAATACTTTGAAAAACTGTATACCAGAAAATTGGAAACTCCTGAAGAAATTGATGCATTTCTAGATTTAGCTGATCTACCAAAACTAAACTAAATGAACATAAACCACTTAAACAGATCTATACCAAGAAAGCATATTATTTTAATAGAAATAGTTTCCCAACAAAGGAAATCCTAGGAACAAATCGGTTCAATACAGAATCCTATAAAATCTGTAAAGAATAACTAATACCAATGAAAAATTTTTATTTTATTAATGTTTTTATTGTGAAAATACCATACAGAATGGTTACAATTACATGAGCAAGGTAATGAGTACATTTCTTATCAAGCAATGTTGCCTCCTCCTTTGTTTTACCCTTACCATCCCTGCCCTCCCATCTCCACAACTACACTCCCCTCACCCCCAGGTCTCCACCCCCACCAAAGTTGTAAAGTTCATTTTTCGACATAGCATCTTGTACATTTCATTGTTGCAATGGGTCCACCTGTATCCCTATTTAAACAATTTGTTTTCTTCCCCTCCCCATATTATACCAACATCAAATACAGTGAAAACAGGGGTTATACCATCGGGGAGGGACATACAAAGCAACAAAAAAATCACTTCATAAATATGTTAGAAACAATAGCAAGAAATAAAAAACACCTGAGTCCTTATCTTGGGGTTCATTTCACCTAACAGCAACTTGTCTGAACTTTTCTGCTTGTCTCAGGTATATACTAGTTATTGCAGATCTGGGAAACCATGGGACCTATGTTTCTTTGGGCCTGGCTTACTTCACTTAAAATAATTTTCCCAAGTGTTTCCATTTCCTAACAAATGGAGCAATGTCATTCTTTCTGATGGAGGCATAGAATTCCACTGTGTATATATATATACCACATTTTCTTGATCCATTCATCTACTGAGGGGCATCTGGGTTGGTTCCATATCTTAGCTATGGTAAATAATGCTGCAATAAACACAGTTGTGCTGGTAGCTTTAGTATGGCCTTGTTTGTGATGATTCAGGTAAATGCCCCAAAGTGGGATTGTTGGGTCATAGGGGAGCTCTATGTGGAGTCTTTTGAGGAACCTCCATACTCCTTTCCAAAGTGGTTGAACAAGATTACACTCCCACCAACAATGCAGTAGGGTTCCCTTCTGGCCCTATCTTTTAAACTGTTTATTGGAAGAGGAGCAAGTTAGAGGAGAGTGATAAATAGAGGAAATATTGTTGTATACATTTGTGGAAATTTCCCAATGAAATTCCCCTTAAACAACTAATGCATGCCAACAAAAAATAAAACAAAATAATGCTTCTTAGTTTCCTTACTTCTGAGAGGCCAAGAGATGAGCATTTTCTCAAGTGGTAGAGTACTAGAGTTACACAAATTAGCCAAGTGATACACAAGACCCTGAATTCAAATCCTAGTACTAGCACTAAAAATTAATAAAATAATTTTTCTATTAGTTTCCAATGGTTAATAATAACAGCAATAAACTTAATATAGTCAAATAAAGCAAAATTATTTCCCTACTTTCTCTCTCTCTCTATATAATATATATATGTATGTATATATATATATATATATATATACATACATATATATATAATGGCTAGAAGACAAATCTGAGATTTCTATATCATACAATAATGATTTTTAAATTTATAAACTTATATAAGTTTCTATTTCTTTCACTACATTCTAAAATCTTTAAGATTTCCTACAGTGCATAGTCGTTATTGCAAGTCAGTAAGTTATAGCCCTTATGAATAAAATATAGGGCTTATTAGGTTTAAAAACATCCTTATGTATATACAAAAACACATATAATTTACAGAAAATGTAAAAAAAATAGCCCCTGATTTATGCACTTGCTAATTATATTTCTGCTATAGACATCAGCTTCAGTTTAATCTTTGGCAATAGCATATGTCTCTATTTACATTTTGATCTCCTCCCATCTGTGTATAGGTATGACTGAAAAGACTAATGTCAAACCAGTAGTCCTTTACACACAGGGTACATACAATGACAATTTTTTGCAATCATGCCCATGTGTAAAAATCCTTCTTTACCTTTACACTTATATACCAACATTTGAAATTCTTGCTTTTTTTAAATAAATGAAATGGTACTCCATCCTTTAAAGTCATACATGGTTCAGTAGTTCCTTCATTTCCCAGCTGTTTATGGTTGTGCTTTATTGCTCAGGAATTTTTTTAACATCAATCTAGTGGAGTTTAAGAAAGGAAACCACAAATGGTTCTGGGAAGATGGCGGAGGAGAAGCTGGAATCTGAACAAGCTCTCGCATAGAAAGCAGTTTTAGAGTTCCAATGAACAGTCCTAAGCCAGAGAATCACACCAAGTGTGCCATCACAGGA
>NW_012267296.1:4325935-4411084 GCF_000151885.1 Dipodomys ordii
TTTCTAATGCACTTATAAGATTATCTCTTTGTTGCTTTGTATGTCCCTCCCCGACAGTATAACCCCTGCTTTCACTATATTTGATGTCAGTATAACTTGAGGAGGAGATGGGGAAAAACCAGTTGTTTAAAGATACAGGTGGGCCTGTTGCAACAGTGAGAAGTACAAGTTGTCATGTCCAAAACGAGCTTTACAACGTCCGTGCTGGGGGGGGGGGGGAAGGGGGGAAGGAGAAAGATTGGGATTGGGGGAGTGGGGGGAGGCTGGGAAGGGATGTGAAGGGTAAACAAAAAGCGGAGGCTGCAATGCTTGGTAAGAAATATATGCATTATCCTGCCCATGTAACTGTAACCCCTCTGTACAGTATCTTCACAAATAAAATAAAATAAAATAAAGAAAAAAAAGAAAGGAAACAACAAAAATCTTTTGAGATAAAGTGTCCAGATTTCGAATCCAGATTTTACTACATATTACCTGTATGACCCGTGAATATTCACACCTATTAGAGAGTTGCTGCCTATGTAAAATAATACTAGTGTTGTCAGATTGCCACAAACCTTACCCAGAAATTATAAGTTTGTTATTATACATACTTGTTTCTCTGTAGTAGACTCAGTTGACTTTCTCTCTAATCTTAATACATTCAAGAATCCTAAAAGTAATAAAGTAGTTCAAAACAACAATGATTTACATTTGGACTGGACATATCCTCTTCTATAGATATTTGGTTAACTGTGAACTAGAGAGTTGTGTAATTGGAAAATACCTTTCGGTAAATCCCTTTTCTTCCCTCTTTAAACAATTTGGGAAGATACCACCAATGATAATTGCTAATGTACCCTTAGAAACTCGTATATGTTAGGTTTTTTAAATATTCAAATAGTTATTGTTTTAGAAATTTAATTCTGGCAACAACCCTATGAAACAGATATAATTTAATTATTTCCATTTTACATATGCCAACAGACGTGAATAGTATGCAAAAAACAAAGCTTGTAAAAATAATAGCTAGAATTTGAATCCAGGTAGCCTGGCTCCAGAATTCATGTTGAAAATTACTATATCAAAAATATTTGCATGTTTTGAAAATATTCATAATATATGACTAGTTAAGTTTTTGTTTTAGTTTATTAAGAATTAAATTACAAGCTATTAAATGCAGTTTTATAATGGCAATATAAGACTCAACTAAAATATCACCATGGTCTTAGAGCAGAGTAGTGGTATAAAATTGAAGCCTATTACATTTCCCATTTGTTTATATTTATTGAGATATTAATAGGAAACAATAACCACTCACAACATATCTGTACATTATTACTGGGTATTTTATTGCAGATAAATATAATATTCTGTCATGTATAAACACCTTTGCAGAGAGAAAATCAGGATAAAATGATTTTTGGCAAAATACTGTCTTGACAATAGCCATTGTTGAGCTTTATTACTTGCCACAGAAAAAGTAAATGGAGCTTTGCTCTTTAGATTGGAAAGAAGAAGCAACAAGAAGCTCTCCTTAGACTTCACATAAAAATTTGTCAGCAGTGGTTTATGGTAAAGAACCGACAAATTTTGCTGGGCACTGATGGCTCAAACCTGTAATCCTAGCTACTCAGGAGGCTGAGATCTGAGGATTGCAACTCAAAGCCAGACTAGGCAGGAAAGTCCATGAGACTTTTATATCAAATAATCCACCAGAAAACCAGAAGTAGTGCTGTGGCTCAAGTGATAAGTGCTAACCTGGAGCTGAAGAGCTCAGGGACAGTGCCTAGGACAAGAGTTCAAGCCCCATGATCACCACCACCACCCCCAACAAAAGAAACCAACAAATTTAAATAAATTCATTCCCTAGGGGAGGGAAGAGAGGTGGGCGGAGGATTAGGTAAGCAATGGCAGGACATAAGATTTCCATTACATTCATAAAGGTATTTCACTTATATTTTAAAATGTGTTAATGAAGCATTCACACTTTTAACAAGGAAAAATACAATAGAAAAATGGTTCTCTCAATCTTCCTTCAGATATATTCAGCAGTAACACACAGACTGATCCTATACAATCTTCACAAGGCAGTAGTATTCCAAGATGAAAGACAAAATAGATCTTCAAAACAGGAAAGTTATGACAAAGAGGAAAAGACAGAATACATACATATTGGTTGTTTTCTTTTTTAAAACATTTCCTCCACTTGTTAATGAACACATCATAAAAGCAGAAGCTCTGGAATGTGTCCCTTTTGAGAAATGCATTTTTCAGCATCCTTGCATAAAAATGAATCTGCACTACAAAGAAAACAATTAGAGATCAGGCATTTGCTTCTCTATAAACTGTTGTTGATGAATGAACAACAAAACCTGTTTTATCTTCACAAGGCAAATTTCAATAACCATTATCAGCACTATCAAAGATGTTATATCATAGCATATGCCCCATCTCAGCACTTATTATAGGTGTTTATGTTGTCTGTAAATTATTCATGCAAACTGTTGCCATTGATTAAGAGGCAGGAGAGATGGGACAAGCTGCCAAATATTATATTGTTTGGCAATATAATATTGACAGAGGCCATTGTAAATAATCATCCTCAGGCATTTTTCTGAACTTATTCAAGACAAACAGGATAAATCCTCTGACAGATTGTAATGTTTATCCTTGTTAGTTTCTACACCTCTGCCTAATCTGTCTTTATTCATTTATTGGGAAGTTTTGCAGCACACTTATTTTGAGCTTTAAATGTACTTTGGAAAAGTACATGCAAGTTTATATATCTACATATCTTTAATATATTCTACTTTATATTTGTTACCTAAATGAAAGACACTAATGGTAGAGACTTTATGTGGCACAATTGAATATAGGCAGAGTGCTGGATAAATATTTTATAGTTTAAGAAAGGGGCTTGGTATAACTATCTTTGCTAGGGCAAATCAGTCCTATTACTGATTTAAATGTTACTATTATTGTATAAACTAGAGATCAAATTGACTGTCTCATTCTAATTTTCTTCTCAACAGATACCATGAGTCTTTTCTTTCAAGGAAAGATTTGCGAATATCACTTTTTAGGTAAAAGGATGGTGTGAAAATCTAGAAGCAGCAGTCAAAAATTACATCGCTGTAGTAATGCTATTTCTTTCTTCCTTTTTCTTGCCACTCATGGGGCCTGAACTCTGGGCCCAGGCACTGTCCCTCAGCTCTTCAGCTCAAGGCTAGTGTTCTACCACTTGAGCCATAGTGCCACCTCCAGCTTTTTCTGCTTATGTGGTGCTGAGGAATTGAACCCAGAGCCTCATGCATGCAAGGCAAGCATTCTACCACTGAGGCACCTTTCCAGCGCTAAATGATCAGTTTTCTATTTTGATTTGTATTGTTTGTTGTTGGGCTTGAACTTCAGGCCTGGGTGTTGTCCCTGTGCTCTTCAGTTCAAGGCAAGTGCTCTACCATTTGAACCACAGGGCCACTTCCTGCTATTTTTTATAGCTATTCTGTAACAACTCAACAAAGTAGTCCCAAATATAGCAGTATTTTAAAATAATGCATTGATTTCAAGTTGCACTGATTTAATGGAAACACCATGGATAAAAGTGTGCATTACTTAGAAAGAATTTTTCTCTTGGGTGATTGCTGTAAAAGTATGTAATGGAATCAGTGATATAGGTCAGGTCAGCTTTCAGCCATATAGCAGAAACTTCCCTACTCATAGAATAAATATATTTCATAGTTGCACTTAATGTATTTTCCAAAAAAAGTCAGTTTAATCTTATATGTGTGTGTGTGTGTATACTTGGAATAGAAAATGCACAGATATTCATTTTGCAATTTAGAGTAAGCATTTAAGTGGTAACTATCAAATGCAAGAAATATCCCATTTCTCTACTCTTTTTCTAAATCAAACTATATCTGCCTGAAGCTCCAACTAAGCGGGATAAGAATACAAGCAGTATTGGTATCCATTTATGTCCTTCTCCAGTTAGAGTAGTAAATGAAAGAAAACCATCAGAAGATTCCTATGATCTTCACTCCATTTTGAGAGCCACAGGAATATTCAGTTTCTGGGCCCCTTTGTTACATTTAGAAAGTCCATTGTTTAAACTTCTTTCTTTTGATTGACAAGGGGAAGGTTTTTCAGCTTCTCTAAGTATTTATTACAGAAAGTAAAGAACACTCATCCCTTTCTCAGTTTCAATTGAACTATTTTCTCATTCTTTACTACTTTATATCAGACAAACAATATCAGTATTTTTTCCTTCAACTTGTAACCAAGATGGTCTTGATGCTCTAAACAACTGTTTAGGGTCCTAAAATTCAAAAGCACTAAGATTCTCATGAGCTTTATTTATCCTGTGCATCTGGTCTTTGAGTCTAGCTCATATTTACTACTGCTGCTATGGTAACTCACAAAAGCCTAAAACAAGAATCTACTTTCTTTATTACAAACTTGCAAAATTTTTCTATATCCCTTTGCCACTTAAAAAGTAATTTATTTTTCTGTTGGGTGACAGTGGTTCACAACTGTAATCCTAGCTATTCAGGGTGCTGACATCTGAAGATCGAAGTTCAAAGCCAGCCCAGACAGAAAAAAGTCCACAGGAAAAGTCCATAGGACTCTTATCTCCAATTAACCATCAGAAACCCAGAAGTGGCACTGTGGCTCATAGTGATAAAGCACTAGCCTTAGCAAAAGAGCTCATGGATAGCACCCAGGCCATAAGCTCAAGACCCACAAATGAAAATAACTAATTTTTCTTAGGAAAGAAATGCAAAAGTGCAAAAGTTATGTGCATCTGAACATATAAAATAATACTTATTAGTGTAATACCTATGTGCATCTGAATATATAAAATAATATTTATTGAAATGAACTCCAGGAAATGGAGATGAGAGTTTTTTTAATCTTTGTTGTTACTTTTGTTTATGTCTTGTTTGCTCATTTACCTACCTTTGGGAGGGTAAGAGAGGGCACAGAAATACTAGAGCAAAGGTTGAGCCAATGCAACAGTGGTACTTACTAACCACTATGTTCAAAATGAACTATTGTACTTGTGGTAATGAACAGGAGTGAAAAACTGGGAGGCAGCAAGGGAAGGGGTGATGTTGCTCAAAAATAAATGTACTCTTTTTCTTTCTACAGTGCTATTTATTTATTCATTTATTTATTTTTAAATATTTTATTGTGAAAATGCCGTACAGAGGGGTTACAATTACATAAGCAAGGTAATGAGTACATTTCTTATCAAGCATTGTTGCCTCCTCCTTTGTTTCCCCTTCCCATCCCTTCCCATCACAACCCTCTCAACCCCCACCCCTCCCCTTCACCCGCCAAAGTTGTAAAGATCGTTTTTCATAACGACTTGTACATTGTTGCAATGGTTCCACCTGTATCCCTATTTAAACGTTTTGTTTCTGCCCTTCCCCTCCACAAATTATACCAACCTCAAATACAATGAAAGCAGAGGTTATTCCGTGGGGGAGGGACATATAAAGCAATAAAGAAATCATCTTATAAATATGTTAGAAACAATCGCAAGAAAGAAAGAAAAAAAAAGCAATTAAATCCTTACCTTGGGGTTCATTTCACCTAACATGACTAATGTAATTGTAACTTCTCTGTACATCACCCTTTTCATAATAAAAATTCATAAAAGGAAAGATGTCATTTTTCTTGTTATTTGGAAGTGAATTCAGGTCCTTTGGCTTGCTAAGCAAAAATCTACCACTTGATCCAACCAGTATTTTTTCTGCTTTCAGTTTGTTTTTCAGCTAATATTTCACACTTCTGCACAAATTGGCCTCAGATTTCAGTCCTAACTTGGTCTCCAGGAAAGCTAGGAATACAAATGTGTGTCATCAAGCTCTACTAAAAGTACTTGTAGAATGCATTCTTTGTAACTGCTTAGATAATCATGGAATGCTATCATTGAAAAGACTTCAGAGAAAATACAACAGATTTGTTTACAGAATGGAAATTGAGGCTGAGAGTATTTGAGCCAGGCCACTCTCAGACAATATTCCTGGGTCAGTGAAATCTCCTCTCATTATATTATCAGGAAAATACAGAAACTGGACTGCTTTTATTTTGGGATTATTTCAGGAAAAATAAATAATGTATTCCCTATATTGGCAAATCAACCCAGTTTTATAGTCTTATTGGTCCATAACAGAAATATTCAATTTCTTTTAAGTCATTTTGCAAGGGTTTATTATGTTGCTAATTTTAATTAAAATAAGATTAAGTTATAAAGAATCTCATGAGAAAATAAGCCAAGATTCATACACATTAGCCTAATTTCTCATAAAAGAATGGAAATAGGTAGATAATAAATAAATAGAAGAATGGAAAAATAGTTCTTATTCTTTGAAGTCTCCTAAAGTAAACATAACAAAAGGAGCAAAAATTAATAAATAATTGTAATTAAATGGTTAGTGAATGTATAGTGTGTGATTAACAAGGTCAAAGTTATAAATTCTCTCGGTTTAGATAAATTAACAACATTGTATACTACAGCCACATAGTGTACGTAAAAGTATAAATATATTGTAAGTCTGTGCAAACCCTAACAAGGATGACTGACTATAGATAATTCAGCACAAATGGCTTACTTAGGAGGACCAAATGCAATCTTATTTGCATCTTCATATTGCTAATACCATGTTAAAGATAGAATATATACTTCATAGATATTCCTTCAATTGTATTGAACTGATGATTATTGATTGAAAGGAGACTGAACCACAACCACTCTTACTCTCCTTGTCCAAAGCAAATGATATAGAGTGAGATTGATCCACTGTTTGATTTTCTTTTCTTTTTCCAATCTTCCTGTCAATCTTGAGGCTTGAAGTTAGGACCTGGGCACTGTCCCTGAGCTTTTTCATTCAAGGTTAGTACTAAACCACAGCACCACTTCCAGTTTTCTGGTGGTTAATTGGAGATAAGAGTCTCATGGACTTTTCTGCTGGGGCTGGCTTTGAACCTCATTCCTCAGATCTCAGCTTCCTGAGTAGCTAGAATTACAGGCATGAGTCACTGGCACTCAGATTTTTTCCACATTTTTAGTAGCATCAATAAGTTATACAAAGGGTCACATTTTTTTCTCCACATGAAAAGAATGTACTTTGATCAGATTCATTACCTCCATCACTGTCACTATCCCTCATTGTACCTCTCTCTACACAAATCAACC
This sequence comes from Dipodomys ordii, assembly GCF_000151885.1. Lineage (NCBI taxonomy): Eukaryota > Metazoa > Chordata > Mammalia > Rodentia > Heteromyidae > Dipodomys > Dipodomys ordii. Next base: position 4,333,119 of record NW_012267296.1, read on the forward strand.
TCAACAAACTTTGTTTCATTTTGATGTAAGAACACAAATTATTTTGACTCTATTCACACTTTGTATTTGCCATTCCCTCTTTCCCTAGTACTCTTATCCCAGACAGGACCTAGTTTACATTCCTGACCTTCTTTTTAAATTTTATGCTAATTATTCAAAGAAGTTTCACCATGGTATTTCAAAAAAGCACATATACTACTTTAAAAGCTGATGAGTATGAAGGCTATATTAACAAATAAATAAGAGACTAATAATGAAATTTTAAGTGAAAATAGACACTTTGATGATTATACTTCAAACTAGTCAAAAGTTTTGAAGAGATTTTGCTGTGAGAACTTTTGTTTAAGGAAATTGCTTAGTATTTGTATTACTATTTTCAAACTTCCTTAGGCTTTATAAAAGGAGACTACAATCGAATGTTACTCAATATGCAGTTGTTTTATTTCCATAAACAGAATATTCATGGAAACTGCCAATTTTTTTTACTGTCTCCATGAAGCTTCTCTTCCCTACTTACAGGAATTTAGTTTGTGTGAACCATACACTATGAACTCTAGGCTGAAACACAGACAATCCTAATTCAGGATGACAATGGTACACAGTTTGTTATTTGTGTGTGTGTGTGTGTAGGTTCCTGTCTTGGGGCTTGAACTCAGGGCCTGGGTTCTGTCCCTGTGCTTGTACTCAAGATTACTATTTACCAATAGATCCAGAGGTCCTCTTTCGGAATTTTGGTGGTTAAATAGAGATATCACTCTCAGAGACCTTCCTGCCTGGGTTGGCATTGAATGGTGATGTTCAGATCTCAGCCTCTTGAGTAGCCAGGATTACAGGCATGAGCCACCAATATGTGACTGGTACACACACACATTTTAAACATTTGCATAGTGTGTTCTTTAAATAAACAATATATTTGGTAATATTTGCAGGAAATAACATTTTATTCACTCATGTTTTCAATTTGTCAACCATCTTAATGGAGTTACAATCATGGCAGAAATTGAAAAAGAAAAGCATTCAAAAAAGTCAACATACTGTACCACTGCTAAAATAATTATCCTCTAATATGTTGCAATTTCTAAAACTATAATGAGAATGTTCTTGTTCTCTTAGCCTTAATTAGTTCATGGTTTCTTTCTCCTTGCTTGACTTCTTTATCTCTATAATTGAAATAAACACACACTGATGCTTTCCTTCATACTCTAGTTCCTTCATGTTTAAAAATGACTAGTATAATAACTTGCTTAGAAAAACAGCACACCTACCAAATCTGTGAAACCTTTCAAAGCCTAGCTTTCCATGCCCTATGAGTTATACTGACATACTGGTTATGAGTATTATTTCCATCTATGGCATGTATGAAATGGTAGGATATTGTAATGAATGCACAGATTTCCGTTAGACATGTTTGACTTTATTTTGAGTAGCATCTAACTACGTAGTCCAGACTGACCTTAAAGATATGATCATCTTGCCTCTGCCTCTCAAGTGTTAGGATTTCAGATTTGTGCCACCATGCCTGGTTCCAGAGTTGATTTTTCTATGAAAAATATTTAATATAGTTGATGAATATAATCAAAGTACATTATATGCATATATTGAAATACTTTATTTTGTATGAGCAATGTATGTTAATAAAACAACTTTTAAAGTTAGTATGAAATTGAAAGGCAGTGAAGTGGACAGTATTTACAAACTTGTAGTTTTTAAATTTAAAAATACTATACAAAGTTACATGAATAAGGTAATGAGTACATTTCTTATGGAGCATTGTTACCTCCTCCTTTATTTTTCCCCTACCATCCCTTCCCTCTCCACTTCCCCAACTCCTACATAATGTCTTGTACATTTCATTGTTACAATGGGTCAACCTGTATCCTTATTTTAGCATTTTGTTACTCCCCTTCCCCTCCCAAAATTAGAAAAATGTATATACAAGATGTAGAACACTGAAATCAAATACAGTGAAAACAGGGGTTATACAGTGGGAAGAAAAAACATGCAAGAGAAACAAAAAAAATCACATAGTACCTTTTAAATATGGTAAAACAATAGCAAGAAAGAAAAACAACTTGTGTCCCTATCTTGAGGTTCATTTCACTAAACATTATCTTATATGGTCATATATACATAGCTTTTTCACCTTTCCTGCTTGTCCTATGTGTATACTAGTTATTGCAAATAAAGGAAACCATGGGGCCTATGTTTCTTTGGGCCTGAATTACTTCACTTAAAATATTTTTTCCAAATATTTCCATTTCCTAACAAATGGAGCAATGTCATTTTTTCTGATGGAGGCATAGAATTCCATTGTGTAAATATGCCACATTTTCTTGATACATTCATCTACTAAAGGGCATCTGAGTTGGTTCCATATCTTAGCTATGGTAAATAATGCTGCCATAAACATAGTTATGCTGGTAGCTTTAGTATAGCCTTGTTTGTGAACATTTGGGTAAATGCCCGAAAGTGGGATTGCTGGGTCATAGTGGAGCTCTATGTGGAGTCTTTGAGGAATGTCCATACTACTTTCCAAAGTGGTTGAACAAGTTAACACTCCTACCAACAGTGCAGTAGTGTTCCCTTCTGGCCACATCCCCTCCAGAGTTCTTGATTATAGCCATTCTAATTGGGGTGAGGTGGGATCTCAATGTCGTTTTGATTTGCATTTCTTTTATGGCTAGAAAAGTTGAGCATTTCTTCATGTGTCTATTGGCCATTCCTATTTCCACTTCACAGAAGTTTCTCTTTCATATACTTAATATTAATCCCCTATAACACAATTAAAAACCACAAGAAATTGAATGTCTTGAGTACTTTGCCTCTTTGTTGAGATAAATATAAAGATTTTTTTTGTTGCTTTGTATGTTCCTCTCCCATAGTATAACCCCTGTTTTCACTGTATTTGATGCCAGTATAATTTGGGGAGGGGAAGGAAAAAAATGTTTAAATAGGGATACAGGTTGACCCATTGTAACACCAAGATGTACAAAACACTATTAAACAATGAACTTTACAATTTAGGTGGTGGTGGGGTAGTTGTAGAAGTGGGAGGGAAGGGATGGTAGGGGAAAAACAAAGGAGGAGGCAACAATGCTTGATAAGAAATGTACTCATTACCTTGCTCATGTAACTGTAATCCCTCTGTACAGTATTTTTACAATAAAAACAAGAAAAAATATATGCTTGATGTATTTCTGAGCCATATAAATTCACTGACCTTCAAAAAGTTGACCTCAAACAGTATTAAACTGGAGATGATAGGCTCAGAGACTTTCTGTGGGACTAGCTTCAAATCCTGATCCTCAATTCTCAGCTTAGTGAGTAACTAGGATTACAGGCATGAGCCACCAGTGCTAAAGAGAGACACTAGCTAGAGGCAGAATTAGAAAAATACTTTAAAAAATAAAAATGATGTTTTGACCTCCAGTCCTTTTGCTTGCTAAGCAGATGCCCTATGACATGCCCCACCCCAGGCCATTTTTGGTTTAGTTATTTTTCTGTTAAGGTTTCATGTTTTTCCCCCCAGGACCAGCTTCATATAATAACATACCTATCACCACCTGCAAAGTTGGACGTGACTTCTTTGTTGAGAAAAAGTTTTGACAATTTATGGTCCTGGCTGGTCTTGAACCTTGATCCTCCCAATATTTGTCTCTTAAGCAGCGGGGACTAAAGGTGTGAGCTATTGAGACTGGTAAAATGGTATTTATTGCCTTGTTTTATGATCAATAATAGTGGTATTAATTTAGTAAAAATATAGGAATTCTGAGATCTTTGTGCAGCAACTGCCTACACTTTAATAGTAGGAGAAACAAGTATTAAAACTATGAGAATAACAGTAGTTACATAACCATGAAATGGCAGAGCTTACAGGCAATTTAGAGTGAGAAAGCTAAGATAAATTATGTTGAAATTTCAAATCAGATGTGTTTAAATAAAAGCCAAAAGAGAACATTGACTACAGTGACAAGGAAAAGGAATTAAAACATATTCCCCACTGCTACCCAGGTCTAGTAATCGGCCTACATTTTTTTTTCATGTAATCCTTCTGCTAACTAACTTGATATGCTAAACAGTAATACTATTATCTCCACTGTATCATTCATACAGCTGAGATGCTGTTAGTAATTTGCCCATGGTCAAAACAGTTAAAATTGTTGAACCAAGTCAATATGACTCCAAAGTCTTTCTTCTTTCTACTCTTGCATTCTGCCTTTGGTATTTTAATCGTGGTTTACAATCCAGCATTCTTTTCCTTTGTGATTTTATGGAGTTATTTTAGGAGAAATAAGAGCCACTAAAATGTAAAACAATTGGAAATATGCCATATCCTAACATTTCTATAGTATCCATTGAGAATAATCTTTATTGTTGTAATTGAAATGTCTGCACATAGCAATTGCATGAAAATGAGCAAATTTAATAACTTTATGACAGAACAAAATACACAAAGCCATTAGGGTATATTTTGGAAATATTATTGGGCATTAGGTTAGGAAGGCTAAGAAACATTATGCTCCTAGCTCAAGGATCACTTTGATTGAGGTTTATATTATTTTTTTCACCTAAATCTTCTCTGAAAGTTTGAATAAAAGCACTCTAAAAGTGAGAAAGTTGAAGTCTGCCAGTGTTCTCTAAATTGCTTTCCTTACATTCATGAAAGGGACAGGGAGGGAAAGTGAGCACACAACTGAGTAGGGGCCCAGAATTCACCTGTCTTTCAGTCCTCAAAGTCCAGCCCCCATTCTCTTTTCCTCTGTACCTATAACAATTTTGATTTAGGATTATGGTTAATGGTGGATTAAGAAGAAAACAATTTCAACCAAGAATATAAAATCTTTTTGATGCTCTTTATTTTCGCATAAAGTTTCAAAACTTGTACACATGATAACATCAGATTCATATTCAAAGTTATTTAATCTTAAAGGTGACAAAAATCGGTTTCAGTAATAACACCTTGACTTTATTTTTTTTCCTGCCAAAATATTTTCTTGAAACTTACCAGTTCTTTTCTAGATTTAATTAACATAACATTTTTATATTTAGTAACCAATGATGAAGGTTTCTAATATTTATCAGATTTTACAGAGATGATGAAGAAAAGCTAAAATTATATAAAGTTCTTTTTGAAATAAGAATGAGAAAAAAATTTTCTAAGATGGGCTCATAGTAGAGTCAAAAAAGCTAACTAAATGGGTCCAAACAGAAAAATTTTCTTCAGACTGGCTTAACAGGAGAAAGTGGAATTCTTTGCATTACTCCCTTGTAATAATTGGTTTATCATTAATTTATTTTTAATCATAGTGTTTCCACATGATTAGTAGCAATTTATTTTATGATGTGCTGAAGAATTATACTGCCATCTACTGGTAAGACTGACAATTGTGTTAAAATGAGGGAAAAAATTGACAAAATAAAAATTTCAAAACATTTGCATCAGAGAAATTGCTCAGTTTTGACTGACATTTTGTATCAAAGAGCATCTTTTAAAACATGCTGTTCTCATTATACCCAGGCCATCTTAAACAGATTGGTACACTGGTTATTCTTAGGCAGTAACTGATATTTTAGCAACCTCGATGATAAATGCCACTTTCTGTTGGTTCATCTTTATTTTGTGGAAAACTCCTAGGAGCAATCAGTACCTGAAAGGAATTTTTCTGATGTCATTGACAAAGATTCCTTAGGTCCTCTGTTGTCAAAAATAGTCCCAAGACACAGATCTCTAGAAATCATTCTTCATGATTGATCACATTTAGAAAAAACTTAACATAGGTATAATGGGAAAATAGTCCACTAATTTTTTTTTTTATCATTTCCATATCCGTGGTAACTCTTGGTGCGTTAGTACATTTCTTTCTTAATATTAATACCAAGAAGTGTGACTGATGACATTTTTTGCCATTATTTTAAACAATGAAATGATACTGGACCATTGCATGTTATAATGCTTTTAATTTGTTAAAATTAAGACAATCGTTTGCTTTCAATACCTGTACATTTCTGTTTGGACAGAAACATAATCAACATATATGAAATTCCACTTGTCTGCTGTTAGAAGTATCAGCTGTGCTGTTAGTCAACTCATATAAAGGTCACAGCTTCACACTGGCTGTGTGCTCAGTGAATCTTCCTCTCATCTAAAAATGGGGGTTAATGTGCTTTCTCATATAGACTTGGTTTTATGAATAAAATTGAAGACGCATGTGTAGTTCTATTTCTGTCATAGTTAATGTTTAGTCACTGCCCTAAGCTAGAGGATACTCATGAATTTTCTAATATTATTAGTGACTTTGTTTTCTCTTTCTAAGTCTTCTTTGGCAATTTCTTTTCGTTTATCAGATTCTAATTTTATGAAATTATCTTTTGCAAGGTTTCTTGCATCCACTGCAAAAGCAATGGCTCCAACTACAGTCCTTCAAGACCTTCTTTCCTAAACTAAAGCAATATTAGCTTATTCTTGTCAGTGTATGCTGTCCATCTAGCACATTGCTGCAGAGCACATGGGCAGCAAAGATGGCGCTGGGAGAGGGTAGAGTGGGCAGAGCCCAATTTGCCTTACTATCAGTGCCTAACAAGCCGGTGAAGGCTTAGGTGCATGATAGGGTGTGTCCTTGACAGTGATTGGTTCCTCTTCCTCCCTTGCCATGCCACCCACCCTTTTTGGCTTTAAAAAGAGCTACTCTCTGTTAATAAACGAGTTTTCTACCTGCTGGATTTGGCTCCCCGCTGTGTCGATTGTCTCCAGGTCGCTGCACTTACATTTCCTCGGACTCCGTCGGTCTTTCGTGGGACGGATGAAGACCCAACATATTGCATTCATTTTACTAAGCTAATTACAGTCATTACCCTTTGAAAAATCTTTAAGATATCTGCATTTTATGACACTATTATAACATATATGGTAATTTTTAACATACTATTCAAGCACTTTACTGGCAGTATTTGGCTTAGATCTCAGACTTGAGTCATCTTTAGCCCTCAAAGTATTTTTTTTCAACTAGATGTTTTGCCAATTTCATCTTCCACTGACTTTCTACTTGCATTCTACATTTAATCTAAATTCAACTATCCAGTGGCAGCCACAAACTTCCACAGAGCACCATATCTGTACTTCTTATCATTTTCCCTCACTTAGGAAGATTTTTAAGTACATTTTTGTTTGTCAAGATTTTAAATATCTTTCAAGACACTTTGATTCATTCAATAAATATTTAAGGACCTACTCTTCACAAAATGCAAGTCTGGGAAATAGTTCAGGTAAATGGAAAGAGCTTGAGGGTATGTGTCAAAGAACCAACATTTGTTGCATTAGCTCAGCTTCTAAGGAAGCCGAGTTTATGCATTAGCTTCTCTTCTATATAGCCACTGGCCACTGAGCAAGTCATCATCTCTGTTTAGGGTTCAGTTTATTTATCTGTAAAAATTGTTAATAATAGGTGCTCATGGGAATGTTATAAATAATGAATTAGAATATAATAATATGCCAAAACTCCTAGCATGGTGTATCTGCTACATAAGTATGCCTTGAATAAAGTACTACTATTTTTTCAAAACCTTGATCTATCACCATTCAGATGTGTTTTCCTTTCCGCCACAACAATTTGGAGAAACAGTATAGTTTGTAATATGTACCTGCGAAGTGTTTATAGCCAGACTAGTATTGAATATGAACAAGCTTAATCTTTGTGATCTCTAGCTTCTTTCCCTACCAACTGGAGATAACATCAATTACAGAACTATTCTAAGGATCAGATGATATTGTATATGTTGAATTATTGGCCAATAACTTACTCTGTTTGTGTCACAGACATTTGGGATACTTGCTTAGTCTACATTATTTAAGCCATAAAAATATTACATGCATTCTAATTTTCTCTTGTTCTTAATGCTATGTAATATACATATATGGATATATGTATATAACAAATTTAGATTCATTTTAAAATACTACTTAACATCTGTGGTTCTGCATTGCTTTTCCTCTCTTAGACCTATGGTATTCAAGTATTATCAGTAATCATAAAAAACCCATATGAAAATAGGAAATCAAAACTGTTTAAACTGGAGAAACAGTAGGAAGATGTCAGAGGAGAAGCTCGAGGCTAAACAAGCTTTCACATAGAAAGAACTTTTAGTGCTCCAGTGAACAGTGCTAGGCAAAGTGTGCCACCACAGTACAGAGAGTTTGGACAGAGAGAGAAAACCTAGGCAACTTGGTGAAGGAGACAGATCTGAGCACTTTGCCGGTAGCCACAGCTGTGGCAGCCGCAGCACCAGCTGTGGCTGCCTCAGCTGCCATATCAACAGAGAGAGTCTGGGGCAAAGGCACAAGAAGCAGCATGCTAGCGGATTGATTGTACTCACTACCAGCAAGAACTGACAAGGAACCAAAATCTTCATCCTGCTGATCGCAGACCAGGGACGGCCCAGGAAACAAGAGTATGGCATGAGTAAAACCCTGACATCCTCACTCCTTCTCATGGAGCAGTGGTGGGAAGGCAGCCCATCCCTCACCACCAGAGAAGATCTCCATCTTTGATACTGACAAAGGCCCAGCCAAGAAGCTACCTCCAACTCAGGCCTTGGAAGAAAACAATAGTGGTGATTCAGCAGGTCACAGGAACCTGACCTGACCTGCCAGGCTCAGCTACACCCAGGGGAAAGTCACCCTGCCCAGGCAGAGGAAGCTCAACCCCCAGAGGAGTGACTTTCTTCACTGGGTAAACAGAGCCAGAGGCGACACTTCCCTGCTGCAGCCAAGACAAACAATTGAAACTCAGTAAACATGTACCCTGAGAATGGCTCCAGGCTCGGTTCTGTGAATGTCTCAGGAGCTAGCCCCTCACAGAAAAGCTAGTGATTGCTGATAGGCCTCAACTCTATCCAGAACCTAACCTCATCATAGCAACTCCAAGTTAGAGGAAACAGCCATGTCCCTCTTTTGTGATGCTCAAAGCAGATCTCCCTCTGCTCCCTCTGTGGGGTAGGGAGGCAGTGTAATTGAGGAGGTGGGAGGGATGGGATGGTAGGAGAAAAACAAGGGAGGGTAACAATGCTCTATAGGAAATGTACTCATTTCCTTACTTAAGTGTATCAGCTTTGTACAGTGTTTTTACAATAAAAACATATTTAAAAAATAAGAAACTCATTGGTTCTTTTGACTAATATTTTCATTTATGGAAAAATAAAATTAGTTGCTCAGTTGAAAGACTAAATTTTCTCCTAGAATTTATCTCACGTACCTTTGAGGGGTGTAAATAAAAGGTAGAGAACAGTCCTAAATCTCATCAACCATTTGCTTTCAAAAATCCAGGTTTAAAATCCACAATATACACATATAAACATATGTGTCATTTCTCTAATAATAATAACCCATATCTACATTATTTCATAAATATCCCTAAGCAAACCCTAGATAGTGGTACTTTCATTATATCAGAAACTTTACAGATGGCAACAGTAAAGTATAGTGTGATAGCTTTGTTAAAGTTATAACAGTGGTGAACTGAACCCTGATATAAGTGCCTTTACATCACAAAATTTTAACAATTCTGTCTTCTTTTTTACTTGGTTTGATATATTTTGTGCTATATTGCTATTCTTTTTGAGCTATGCAGATAAACATGCATGCACACACACAGGTACACACACACACACATACACACACACACATCTACTTACAAATAATTAATCAACAGTATTGCCACAGGCTAACTGTGGCTTTTGCAAATGACATTTTCTTTTTCCTCTATAAGTGTATGTATTTTGTCTTGGTATCGGGTTAGGACAACTGTTTGTTGCACACATGCATTATGAACACTGTGACATCAAACATGAGTATAGTAGTGGCAAGATCTTAGAGCTCAAGATAATTGACAGAATGTTAGCTAGCAAAGAGGCTCCAATTAATATGTGGACAAAAAAGTTTGCTACAATTCTTCTGTCATGCAGTCTGTTTTTTATGCTAGCACTGTTGAATTCTAGATCCTTGCTGTCAAGAATAATTTGACATGTTATTTTAGGTATGCTTCTACTGAGAGGAATAATGCAAGCAAGGATTAAAATGTGTATTCTGCTTGTTATCTTCTTACAAATAGTGTTTTTACATTGTCAAGTGATAGATTTTTCCTCTATTTCTATTTGTACTGAAAATGAAAGACAGTTTACAAGTCAATCATATTGTAAATTATTTTAAATGAATTTCTGTCATCCTTTAAAAGTCGGAGATACTGGTAGTATCAAAATCATATTCACACATCAGAGTTAGATGCAATGAATGAATATCCGGTATTACAACTGAAAAGGGTGAGAGCTAGAGAAAATAGGTGGTTGACCCTAAATTTTATGTTCCTTCAAGCAACAGAGATAAATTTGCAACTAAATGTTTCAGTTCAATTCATTTTTAACATTAAAGTACACAAAATCATCTATAATCTTATTAAAGATTCTGTACAGGTCAGAGGATCATTGAGTAGCAAGGAGCTAAGTAAAGCCATTGTTTATAGTAAAATTTGGCATAGACACTTTAGTCTATTTGCATAGAGCTATCATTTATTCACTTGCTTTCAATGGACATACTTGGAACACTGCAGACTTGAATATTAATGCCATTACTTTTTTCCTTAGCATTCACAGTTTAATTAGGAAGCTAAACTCTTGTACAATCAGATAAAATATAATTCAAACACATACATACATTGGATATTATTGAAGAGCAGGAAGAATTCTTGTAGTTGCAAAACTATAATCCATTTGGTAAAAATTTATTTTGCCCTCATTTCTTTCTTCTTACGAATTGTGCATCATGGAGTATATTTTTCAAAGTAATTTTAAAGTCTGTATTTTACAATCATATGATTGCAATTGGTTTTGACTTTGGATGTTGATATTAATTTATTCTCCAAGGTGATTGTATCAATTTAACTTCTCTTCACTACTAAATAATAGTGTCCTATGATCTACCTACTGACCCTATAAATATTCTTGCATTTTAGACTTAATTATTAACATATGATATATTAATAACTGTATAAATATACAAATGTAGCTAGATATATCAAATTAGAATAGATGAGTATTTATGTAAACGTACTACCTTAATATTTACAGGGTTATGTATTTATATTTCTATGTCATATTTTATTGGTTTCATACAAATATTTTTATTCAACTGTCTACTTTTGGTATGGACAAAAAGTAAATTTCACATTATGCAGGGATTAACATATTCCAGATTTTCCTCCACTTAAAACAGACATTTTGTTTTAATAAGTTTTTGTCGTGAAAATACTGTACAGAGGGGTTGCAGTTACAAGAGCAAGGTGATGAGTACTTTTCATACCAAGCACTGTTGCCTCCTCCTTTGTTTTTCACCCATCATCCCTTCCCTCATACCTTCTCAACTACACTCTGCCTCCCCCGACTCCCTGCCTAAACAGTAAAGTTCGTTTTTTGTCATATCATCTTGCACACCTCATTGTTGCAATGGGTCAATCTGTATCCCTATTTAAACAATTTGTTTTTCCCTCCCCCTAACCAAATTATAACAACATCAAATATAGTGAAAACAGGGGTTATACCATGGGGGAAGGACATACAAAGCAACCAAAATATCACATGGTACTTTAGAAATAGGTTAGAAATAATAGCAAGAAAGAACAAAATCAGTTGTGTCCCTATCATGGGGACATCTTATCTGATCTTTTCTGCTTGTTTCTGACATATACAAGTTATTGCAAATTAGGGAAACCATGGGACCTATGTTTCCTTGAACCTGGCTTACTTCACTTAATATAATTTTTCCAAGAGTTTCCATTTCCTAACAAATGGGGCAAAGCCATTCTTTCAGATGGAGACCTAGAATACCACACTTTATTGATACATTCATCTACTGACAGGCATCTGGGTTGGTTCCATATCTTAGCTATGGTAAATAATTCTGCAATAAACATAGTTGTGATGGTAGCTTTAGTATGGTCTTGTTTGTGATCATTTGGGTAAATGCCCAAAAGTGGGATTGTTGGGTCATAGGGGACCTTTATGTGGAGTCTTTTGAGGAACCTCCATATTTTCCAAAGCGGGTGAACAAGTTTACACTCCCACCAACAATGCAGTAGGGTTCCCATTTGGCCACATCCCCTCCAGCATCTGTTGTTATTAGAGTTCTTGATTATAGCCATTCTAACTGGGGTGAGGTGGTATCTCAATGTTGTTTTGATTTTCATTGCTTTTATGGCTAGAGAGATTGAGCATTTCTTCATGTGTCTATTGGCCATACTTCTTTCTTCTTCAGAGAAGTTTCTCTTTAAGTCTTTAGCCCACTTATTTATCCGGCATTTTTTTTGAGGATTTGTCGTTGGGAGGTTTAATTTTTTGAGTTTCAAGTACATTTTAGACATGAGACCCTTGTCCATTGTATGGCTAGTGAAGATCTTCTCCCAATCCATGGGCTTTCTATTGATCTTACTAGCTATGTCCTTTGCTATGCAGAAGCTCTGCAACTTCATGCAATCCCATTTCTCCAACCTTTCTTTGATTTGTTGTATTTCTGGGTCTCTATTAAGAAAATTTCAGCCTGTGCCAAGGAGACCTAGGGTTTCTCCTATTCTGTCCTGTAATGTTTTCAGGGTGTCTGTTTTGCCCAGGTTTTTGATCCATTTGGGGTTGATTCTGGTGCAGGGTGATATATAAGGATCTAACTTTAGTTTTCTACAGGCGATTAACCAATTTTTCCAGCACCATTTACTGAAGAGGCTGTCTTTTTTCCATTCTATTTTTTAACTCAAAGATTAGGTGACTATCGTCTGTGAGTTCATTTCTGGATTTTCAATTCTATTCCATTGGTCTTGGGGTGTCTTCTTGTGCCATTATCAAGCTACTTTGATTACTATGGCTTTATAGTAGAGTTTTAAATTTAGTATTGATATTCCTCCAGCACTGTTCTGTCTGTTAAGGATATTTTTTGCTATTCAGGGTCTTTTATTGTTCCATATGAAGTTTTGGATTCCCTCTTCTATTTCCTTGAAGAATGAGGTTGGAATATTGATAGGTATCACATTGAATTTGTAGATAGCCTTGGGAAGTATTGCCATGTTCATGATGTTGATCCTGTCAATCCAGGAGCATGGGAGGTTTCTCCACTTTCTAAATTCTGCTTTGATTTCCTTTTTCAGGATTTTAAAGTTTTCATCATAGAGGTCCTTCACTTCTTTGGTTAAACTAATACTTGATATTTTATTTTTTGTGGGGCTATTAAGAATGGAATTCACCTGATTTCAGCTGTGTTCTTCTCATTGTTGGCATACAGAAAGTCATAGATTTTTGAGGGTTAATTTTATACCCTGCTACTTTGCCAAAGTTTCGAATCAGCTCAAGTAATTTGGGAGTGTATTCTATGGGATTCTTTAAATACAAGATCATGTCATCTTCAGAGAGGGAGAGTTTCACTTCATCTTTCCCTATTGGGATCTCTTTTATGCTTATATCTTGTTTTATTGCTGTACCTAGGCATTCTAATATTAAATTGAAGAGAAGTAGAGAGATTAGACATCCTTGTTTCATTCCTGAATTTAGAGGAAATAGCTTTAGTTTTTCACAATTTATTATAATGCTGGCTGTAGGTTTGTCATACACAGCCTTTATTATACTGAGGAATGTTCCATGTATTTCGAGTTTTTCCAGAGCCTTCATCATAAAGGGGGTTGGATCTTGTCAAATGCTTATTCTGAATTTATTGAAATAACCATGTGGTTCTTATCCTTGATCTTGTTGATGTGATGAATAATATTAATTGATTTGGGCATAGTGAAACAGCTTTGCATCCCTGAAGTGAATCCTCTTTCATCATGGTGCATGATTTTTTTGGATGAATTTTTGAAATCGATTGGCCAAAATTTGGTTGACAATTTTTGTATCGATGTTCATCAAAGAAATGGGTGTATAGTTCTCTTTCTTTGATGAGTCCCTGCCTGGTTTTTGGATGAGGATTATGATGGCTTCATAGGAAGAGCTCAGTAGTGAATTTTCTCTTTCAATTTCATTGAAGAGTTGGAGGAGTATTGTTTTGAGTTCTGTTTGAAGGCCTTGTAGAATTCCGCTGTAAATCCATGTGGTCCTGGCCTTTTTTTCGATGGGAGGTTTCTCATTGCTCTTTCTATTTCAATGCTTGATATGGGCCTGTTAATTTGGTTTAAATCATCTTGATTTAGTTTTTCATGTAAGTATTTGCTAGGAAAAGGTCCATTTCTTCTAGGTTCCCAAATTTATTAGCATAAAGGTCTGAGAAGTATTCCCTTATAATGTTCTGAATCTTGGTTGTTTCTGTGGTGATGTTTCCATTCTCATCTCTGAGTTTGTTAATTTAGGTGTGTTCTCTTCTCTTTCTGATAAGATTTGCTAAGGTCTGTCAATTTTGTTATTTTTTTCACAGAACCAACTCTGTTTTGTTGATTCTTTAATGGTTTTGGGGGATTATAATTTGTTCAATTTTGATTTAATTTTAATTATTTCTTTCCGTCTACTGGATTGAGGTTTAGCTTGCTCCTCTTTTTCAAGGAGGTTCAGATGTCTCATTAAATTGTTGGTTTCAGATCTGTCCAATTTGTTGATGTGGGAACTCAGAGCTATAAACTTGCCCCTGAGTACTGCCTTTGTTGTGTCCCACAGGAGCTGGTTATTTGTGTGCTCATTTTTGTTGAATATCAGGAACATTTAAATTTCCTTCTAATCTCTTCCATGACCCACTGGTGGTTCAACAGTGTGTTGTTCAGCCTCTGTGTGTTACAGGAATTTCTTTGGTGGCTTTTGATGGTTTGTTCTAATTTTATTCCCTTGTAGGCAGAGAGAATACAAGGCATAATTTCAATGACTCTGAATTTGGACAAAGTTGCTTTGCGACCTAAAATGTGGTCTATTTTGGAAAATATTCCATGTGCTGCTGAGAAAAAAACATGTGTTCTCATACTGCTGGGTGAAATATTCAGTAGATGTATGTTAAATCTAGTTAATCTACGCAGTTCTTTAGATCTTCAGTTCTCTGTTGAGTATTTGCCGAGTTGATCTAGTGGGGAAAGTGGTGTGGTAAAGTCCCCAACAATCAATGTCTTTGGATCTATGTCAGATTTGAGGGAAAGTAATGTTTCTTTGATAAATTTGGGTGCTCCGTTGTTAGGTGAATAGATATTTAGAATTGTAATATCCTCCTGAAGGATAGATCACTTCATTACTATGTAGCGACTTCTTTCTCTCTTCTCACTAATTTTAATTTGAAATCTATTTTATCTGATATTAGGATTTCAACTCCTTCCTGTTTATAGGGGCCGTTTGCTTTGTAGATTTTACTCGTCTTTAACTCGAATTATGTTTGTTTTTATCTGCAAGTTGTGACTCTTGAAGGCAGCAGCTAGTAGGATCTTGCTTTTTAATCCAACTAGACAGTATATGTCGCTTACGTGGAGAGTTAGGTCCTTTAATGTTGAGAGTTAGGACTGAGAGGTGTTTGGTAGTTCCTGCCATGTTATCTACCTTCTTGGGGGCTGTGACAACTGGGTTCTTCCTATGGTTCTAGAATCTCAGTTTGGGTGTGGTTTCTTGCCCTTTATTGTGGGCTTGTTGTTTTTCTATGTGTAGGACATCTTTAAGTATCTTTTGTAGGAATGGGTTAGTGGAGATATATTGTTTAAGTTCTTCTTTGCTCTGGAAGGTTTTTATTTGATCTTTGGTTATGGAGAGTTTAGCTGGGTACAATATTCTTGGTTGATAGTATGTCTTTAGGGCATGCCATACATCATACCAGGCACTTCTGGCTTTGATTGTGTCTGCTGAGAAATCTGAGGTGATTCTAATTGGTTTCCCTTTACAGGTCTTGGATCTTTTCTCCTTTACAGCTTTAAGGATCCTTTCCTTAATCTGAGTTGATCCTGAATGGATTATAATGTGACAATGGGATGTCCTGTTCTAGTCTGGTCTATTTGGAGTTCTAAAAATTTCTTGTGTCTTAATAGGCCTATCTTTTTACATGTTTGGGAAGTTCTCTGCTAGGATCCCATAAAGTAAATTTCCTAGACCATTAACTTCTGTGTCTAGGTGCTCCTCTACACCCATTATCCTCAGATTGGGCCTTCAGAGAGTGACTTCAAAATGTTCAATAGATCTGTTGTATTTCTTGGATTTGTTTGGATAGTTGTATGTTCTTTCTCTATAATATCTAGGCAATCTTCAATCCCTGAGACTCGATCTTCTGCATGGTCTAAGCTACTGTCAAGCCTTTCTCCTTTTTTTCTATTTTTTTCCCTTCTAATTGGTCGGCTTTGATGGCTTCAAATTCTTTGTTGGAGCTTTGTTTTAGATCTTGTATGAATTCTTTACTTCCTTGATTTGGTGTTCAGTGTTTCTCAAATCACTTAGTTGATTGGTTATGGTTTCCTTGGACTCCCTTCCCTTCTGATGGGCTCCTTTGAGTATTCCCTTTGTGGTCTCCCCAGATTCCTTCAGCTGTCTGCTTATAGATTCCATAAATGTCTCTATTATTCTTTGTCTATTCCCATTCTGCTCATGGATTTCCTGTATTACTCTTTGATTAGTTTCCTCACTGTCATGAAATCTCTGTATTTCTCTTTGATTGTTCTAAGCCTTCTCAATCAATTCCTGTGTTTCTCTTTGAATATCCTCAGCTTGCTCATACAATTCCTGTATTAATCCTTGCATAGCTTCCTCATGCTCATGAGAATCCTGTATTAATTTTTGGATAGGCTCATCATGCTTGTGAAGTTCCTGTGTTAATCTTTGGTTTGCCTCATCTCACTCCTATCACACTCACACTGAGTCTTTTGCATGTTTTCAATCTTTTCATTCACCATGTCTACCAGTAGTATTTATAGAGCTTTTGGGGAATTCTCCTCTGGATTATTCATTAACTATTCTGTCACCTAGTGTCATGAGTGTGAGTTGAGATACCCGGACTTGCCCTTTTTCTTGTGTTTCTCTTTCCTGTTCTGCCCACTTGGTATGAAAGTAATACCAATTTTGTGCTAGAACATTATTTTCAGGCAAACATCAACCCAAATCCTGTAAGTGTGCAGTCAAAATGGCTCTAAATACAATCTAGCTCAAGAGATACAATCTATTCAACATCAAACAACTATGGATTAATGGGCTAAGGACATCAAAGAGGGATTCAGTAAACCAGAATTTATTAGGTTTAGGGAGAATTGTGAGAAAAATAGGATTAGAGTGATGTGGAGAGGTAAAAGGCAAGTGCATGTAACCAAGTCCTAATCTCAGAGAGGCATATGGATAGGACAGAATCATAGGAAGGAGATAAAAAAAAAGGGAAAAAGAAAAAAATGGAAAAACAAACAGTTAAATTTAACAAAGTAAACGTTTAAAATTATGTAAGTATAAAGAAATCATATTGAGAGACGAAAAGTTTAGGATGAGAGTAGGAGAGGAAAAAAGGGAAAAATGAAAAAATGAAAAAAATCTTAAAATTGGAATACTTGAAACATATAGGTATGAAGAAATAATACTATTAAAGAAGTTTAAGAGCTCATGAATTGAGTAACAACTTTCTGAATTAAGTATATCCACAATGAAGAATAAAGTCTAATAATTGATGATGAGTATATATCTGAGGATGAGCAGAACAGTGATTAAGTCACACAAAAAAGAAACAGAAAAACAAATAAAAAAGGACCCAAAGATCAAAAGTGATTTCACAAACTAAAGCACACACACACACACACACACACACACACACACACACACACCTAAAATAAAAATTATGAAAGAGAAAAAATAATAGAAAACAATTTTTTTTCAATTTCAAATTTTTTTTAAATTTTATTTTATTTGTGAACATGCTGTACAGAGGAGTTACAATTACATGGGCAGGATAATGCGTACATTTCTTACCAAGCATTGCAGCCTCCTCCTTTGTTTACCCTTCATATCCCTTCCCAGCCTCCCCCCCCCCCCGCACCGACGTTGTAAAGCTCATTTTGGACATGACAACTTGTACTTCCCATTGTTGCAACAGGTCCACCTGTATCCTTAAACAACTGGTTTTTCCCCATCTCCTCCACAAGTTATACTGACATCAAATATAGTGAAAGCAGGGGTTATACTGTCGGGGAGGGACATACAAAGCAACAAAGAGATAATCTTATAAATGCGTTAGAAACACATGCATGAAAGAAAAAAAAACATTAAAATACACATCTAACGGTTCATTTTCCTGACATAACATTATCTGACCTTTTCTGCTTGACTCATACATATACTAGATATTACAAATAAGGGAAACCATGGGACCTATGTTTCTTTGGGCCTGGCTTACTTCACTTAATATAATTTTTTCCAAGTTTTTCCATTTCCTAACAAATGGGGCAATGTCATTCTTTCTGATGGAGGCATAGAATTCCATTGTGGATATATACCACATTTTCTTGATCCATTCATCTACTGAGGGGCATCTGGATTGGTTCCATATCTTAGCTATGGTAAATAATTCTGTAATAAACATTGTTGTGCTGGTAGCTTTAGTGTGGTCTTGTTTGTAAACATTTGGGTAAATGCCCAAAAGTGGGATTGCTGGGTCATATGGGAGTTCTATGTGAAGTCTTTTGAGGAACCTCCATACTGCTTTCCAAAGTGGTTGAACAAGTTTACATTCCCACCAGCAATGAAGTAAGGTTCCCTTCTGTCCACATCCCCTCCAGCATCTGTTGTTGTTAGAGTTCTTGATTTTTGCCGTTCTAACAGGAGTGAGATGGTATCTCAATGTTGTTTTGATTTGCATTTCTTTTATGGCTAGGGATGTTGAACATTTCTTCATGTGTCTATTGGCCATCCTTCTTTCTTCTTCAGAGAAGTTTAACCATTTTTAAGTAAAAAAAATAGATAGAAAAAAAAGTTCTTTGAGTTTTTCCTTTTGGGTGGGGAGATCTGGTATCTCCCCTGTGTCTGTAACCAGTCTCTTGGTGGAGTCTCTAGTCTGCTTTTAATGTTTGGTTTTCCTGTGGCTTGATTGGTTTCTTGAATCAGTTTGTTTGAGAAGACAGTAAAGTGCTCTGCACTTTGTGATCCTCCTGCCAGGCTAGTTGAGTGGGAGGGAGATCTGCTTTGAGTATCACAAAAGAAGGACATGGCTGTTTCCTCTAGCTTGGAGTTGCTATGATGAGGTTAGGTTCTGGATAGAGTTGAGGCCTATCAGCAATCACTAGCTTTTCTGTGAGGGGCTAGCTCCTGAGACATTCACAGAACCGAGCCTGGAGCCATTCTCAGGGTACATGTTTACTGAGTTTCAATTGTTTGTCTTGGCTGCAGCAGGGAAGTGTCGCCTCTGGCTCTGTTTACCCAGTGAAGAAAGTCACTCCTCTGGGGGTTGAGCTTCCTCTGCCTGGGCAGGGTGACTTTCCCCTGGGTGTAGCTGAGCCTGGCAGGTCAGGTCAGGTTCCTGTGACCTGCTGAATCACCACTATTGTTTTCTTCCAAGGCCTGAGTTGGAGGTAGCTTCTTGGCTGGGCCTTTGTCAGTATCAAAGATGGAGATCTTCTCTGGTGGTGAGGGATGGGCTGCCTTCCCACCACTGCTCCATGAGAAGGAGTGAGGATGTCAGGGTTTTACTCATGCCATACTCTTGTTTCCTGGGCCGTCCCTGGTCTGCGATCAGCAGGATGAAGATTTTGGTTCCTTGTCAGTTCTTGCTGGTGGTGAGTACAATCCGCTAGCATGCTGCTTCTTGTGCCTTTGCCCCAGACTCTCTCTGTTGATATGGCAGCTGAGGCAGCCACAGCTGGTGCTGCGGCTGCCACAGCTGTGGCTACCGGCAAAGTGCTCAGATCTGTCTCCTTCACCAAGCTGCCTTGATTTTCTCTCACTGGCCAAACTCTCTGTACTGTGGTGGCACACTTTGCCTAGCACTGTTCACTGGAACGCTAAAAGTGCTTTCTATACGATAGCTTGTTTAGCCTCTATCTTCTCCTCTACCATCTTCCTCCTGTCTTTCCCCATTTTTTAAAGTAGGATTTTGCTGCTAATCCCAGGAGATCCCAGAACTTTTCTATTGCTTAGGTTTATTTAGACATGTAATATTTCTGCTTTAGACTCCTAATTTTGCTATTACATCTGTGAATCACTACTCCTGGAAGAAAGTTTATTTTCAACTGAGGTGTTTTAATGCTAGTTAGGTGCAATTTTCACTTGACATCTGTTCACTATCACATGGAAAAGACATTTACCAAGAAATTCTTATATCTAGAAAATATCTAGAGTCAAATTTCAATAATTTGACAGCCACTTATACAAAAATTTGGCAAAGATTTTCATTTTTTGTTTCTTTTTGTGTCCTTGTTAAAGATCTGGTTGAGAAATGGGAAGTGGTCAAGTATTCTGAATAAATAATGGCTTGACTGGAGTCAAGTCAGAAAGCAACTAGGTAATTCTGGAGCAAAGGATGAGAAATCATATTCATTTTCTTGCAGTCAAATTCTAAAAGCTATGTTGGATATAAAATAGCAATCAAATGCCTCGCCCAATGATTTTGCTTGAGTGATATTTCCAGGGCATAATTATGAATAGCTCTAAGAGGAAATGCTGTAGGGTTGCTGATATGTCCGTTGGGTTCATTTCTCTAACATGAATATCAATGTACGTGACACTGCTTCATCACTCTCCCAACGTCACTTCCCACATCTTTGTGATGATTAAAACCTCTCACTTCAGTTTATATAGAGGAACAGTACATTTAATAAGTTAATTTAATATGGTTATATATTTAGTGCAAGAACATTTGGAAACAAGGAATGTGTTCATTTATCTTTACATAGAAACTATACAAATATGATTTAGTGGGTTATACTTTTGTTTTCAAACATTGTTTTGTTTCAAAACAATTTGTTTTTGAACATTGTTTTGTTTCAAAAAATTTGTTCTGATACGAAAATTACTGATTTTTATTTCACTTCATTTTATTTAACAACCTGTACATTATTTTTATTATCTACCATATTTCTTGCTATCTGGAAAAGAATCCTAGTTTGTGTTCTTCTTTCAGTTCTTCCATGGAAATAAAAGTTATACAAATTGCATCATATTAAACGTGATGGCTACTTAGATTTCTGCAGGTAACATGTAAGATCTCTAATATTTGTTTTGGAGAAAAAAATTCCTTTCCCAATCAAATGGTTTGCTTTCTGTATTGTAATTGTACCTACACAAATCTGCATTTATATGAGGATTCATTGTTGAGAATGTATCTTGTTTTCTATTTTTCTTATTATCTATTCATTAACAATCTAAAAACTCATACTACTGATAAAACGTTAGGAATTTAATGCTACATATCTTTTATAAATTTAATTTTGTTATAAAGGTGATGTACAGAGTGTTTACAATTACAAAAGGTAAAAAGTAAATTTCTTGTTGAACCTTGTTACCCTCTCCCTCATTTTTCTCCCACCTAAAGGTATTGGTGTTATCAGTCCCCTAAATTCAGTAACTTTTCTTGCCTACTATCATGTGCGCTACACTAGATGTTGTATACTCAACTGCTGCTCCAAGTGGCAAGATGAGGTCAATAAAACACAATCTTAGGTTCCTTGAAGCCACATATTATATAAAATAATTTCTCAGCAGCAAAGTGACAGGATGTAATGAGTTTTGAGAAAAGTCATGTGTTACCTAAAGACAAAGACATATGTTGAGAAACATATTTTTTTCTTGAAAATTTTATTGATTTTATTTACACAAACCTTGATGGGAAAATATACTACACATTTCAACTGCATCACCATGTACATAGTCAAACATCAATATGTGGAGCTTGAGTGTAATCACACTGGTCTGGCAATATTATTCAATGAATTAGTTAAAACAGTAGTAAGGAAAAGAGTTGAGAAAATATTGTCCAGGATGGCAAGGGCCCAGGTTGAGGGATGTATAATCAAAATATGTACATTCAAAACCTATAGACCTTCCTTTCAGGTTTGACTCCAGGCAAAATACATTGCTGGTCCATGACTTAGAACATTAGAATACTCACTCTTCAATTTAAAATTTCCTCTAATAAAACTAAATTGTCAAAAGATGTGGGAGAATCTAATGGAAAGAATAAAATTGTTGAAGAGACAGAGTATGCAAACTTGGTAGTGGAAAAAAAGTACATGACTTCCAGGCAGTTAGTGTATGGGAAGGGGGAGTATCTCCTAAAGAGGAAGGTATTTGCATAAACCAACAATACATGGAAATGTGAAGAAAATTTAGATTGCCCAGAGTTCATTGGTGCATTTCTTAAATATCCAAAAAGGAGGAAAACAAAACATAGTATAAAAATGAAATATTTATCTAACAGTGAATCTGATGTTAACAAATAAAACAAAGAGATGATTGACAAACTGATGTTCATTGCCAGCAGTCTGAAGCCTGAATGAATATTTGGTGCCATGAGCAGCAGTGAATTGAAGATTTTCATGCAATGGAAAGGTTCAAATGAAGCTGACTTGGTACTAGCCAAAGAGAAACAAGAAGTGTTCACTAATTGTAATTGTTTCTTTCTCATTAAAAGAGATTAACCTAGCATTCTTGCCCAGAGATGAAGCTCTGTGTGTGTGTGTGTGTGTGTGTGTGTGTGTGTGTGTGTGTGTGTGTGTGTGTGTGCATGTGTGCGTGTGTGTGTGTCAGGGCCTGGGTGCTGCTTTCCCTGAAGATTTTTGTCACTCTACAACCTCTTGAGCCACAGCCCTACTTTTTTTTTTTTGGAAGTTAATTGGAGTTAAGAGTCTCACAGACCTTCCTGCCTGGGATGGCTTCAAACTGCGATCCTCACATCTAAGCCTCAGACCAGTAAAGATTACAGGCATGAGCCATCAGAATAATGTGAAAAATAGTACATTGTAAATAAAAATCATCAAGTTTAACATGTTGGTTTTGAACATGATTGTGAGGAAGTCGAGGATTTGTGGGTTTTTTTTTTGTTATTGCTGTTTTATGCATATGTATCCCTGGTTAATCCAAACTAGTAAGATTTCTGTAGTTGTTGTCTTTATCAGAAAAGAAATTTCTAAACGTTAGGGAAACTTTCCTTATAACTTAGTCAGAATCACTTGTTTATAACTGGTCTTTCAAAATTGCAGGACCAGTAACCTAGATTTTTGTTTATTTGTATGTGTATACACAAAATACTTACATAAATATTTTTGTTTTCTTTTGAGGTTTTGTCTTTGTTTATATTACGGTACTGGGGATCAAACTAGAGGGTTGGCACATGCTATGCTAAGCAATCTCTCTATCACTGAGTTAGACCCTTGGCCCTTGTATTTTTTGAGACAGAGTCCTTAAGCAACTTACTGTTTTTGCAGTTGTTATGTAGCCCAGGCTGGCCTTGAAATTGTGATCTGTGTTCTTATGCCACTGAGACATAAATGCAATCACCTAAAAAATCCCCCAAAAGGAAAAAATATAATTACTATCAACAACTTTTTCACCTAGATGAGAAAAATTACCAAATTCTTGTTTCCTTTAATTAGTTAAGCTAGACTGAGTGGACATTTGAAGGTTCCTGTAGCAAGTCACTCCTTTCTGAGAATGTTGCACTCCATGTACTAATATGTCATTAATTGTGGACTAAAATTTAGCTTATGGAAGTGTAATCAATCAGCTGATGTTGGCAATTTCAAACCTGCTGGCCTGAAAGGGTGGGCAAAATTTTATAATTATGGATCTACATGTTTTCTCTTTATTCTGCCTCATTGTTTACATATTTTTAGTACTGAGTTACCAGTTCTGCGAAAGCCAGGAAAACTTTTATGTAGCAATCACAATGCTATCCAACTTTATATTTTAAATATTTAATATATTTAAATAATGTTAAACATTTGTGAACAAGTAGTTTTCCATCCATTTAAAAATAAAAATAAAACTGAAGTCTTTTTGCAAAAATATATTTTAATCACTATTTAACCACACCATCCATTGTTTAATCATCACAAAAACCAAAATAATAAAAAACACTTCTTTTTACAAATGAGTAAACAAATTATCTGAACATCAAAGTTTCCCAGCTGAAGAAGTGGTAATACCTCCATTCAAACCTCACATACTACAAACTAGGCTGTTGCTATTTATACAACATGACAATGCCTCCTAAACTGTCCCATACACATAATTTCATTTAGTTTCCCATTGAAGAATCAGTTATTGCTCATTTTCTAATCATCCAACTGAAATTTAAATGATAAACTTTATGAGTATTGACAATTACAAACTAAGTGAATCACCTGTGCACTCTATCTGTATGACCAGAGACTTATTCAGTTATCAAAACAACATTGAAATTCCACCTTACTTCAGTTAGAATGGTCATTTTCAAGAAAACTAACAATAACAGATTCTGGCATGTTGTTTCCAAAAGGGAACACTAATACATTGTTCCCAAAAGGGAACACTAATGCATTGTTGGTAAGAATGTAAACTTGTTCAACCACTCTGGAAAGCAGTATGAAAGTTCCCAAAAAAATTCAACAGAACTACCCTATGGCCAAGTAATAGCACTTTTATGCATTTATCCAAAAGATTACAAACCAAGGTACATTAAAGCCACCATCCATGTTCTTTGATGCACTATTCACTATAGCCAAGGTACAGAATTGGCCCAGATGCTCCTCGATGGATGAACAGGTCAAGAAAATATGGATTAAACAAAATACCATTTTACTAATTCATCAGAAAGAATGATATTGTACCCTTTGTAAAAGAAATGGAAGGACCTTGAAAAAACTGTTAAGTAAATTAAGCTTAAAGAGACAAAGATGCATGTTTTCCCTTCTATATGAAAGCTAGATTTGGCTTGCAAATTTCTAAGTAAAAATGTTGGGTGGGGATGCAATTATACACAAATGTATTAACTGAATTTTGGTAGATTCAAGGGGGAAATGAAACAGCATAATTCCTTAGAGAGGCAAAGTCCAAAATTCAACACAGTAAACACCAGGAAGAGGGCAGTTGAAAGGACTGGTGTGGTGTCATGGCAAAGGTGTAAATGAATGAAGAGGAGAAGAGGTGGAGAATGCAGCCAAAAATTCAATATATATTCTAAGCATTTAAGAAAAGAAATAAGAGGTGGGTAGGGAAGGGATGGGTGAGAATGTTAAAGGGATGAAGATCAAGATTCATTATAATCATAAACTATTTTGTTAGATGGCAACATCTTTGAATAACTGTTTCAAGATACATACATATTTAATTAATTAAAGTACTAGTAATCATAATCATTTCCTTCAGAAAATCATTAAAAGATTAAAAATTAAATGAAAGAATGTATATAAATTAAATAGAGCAGTCCATTGCCAATGGTGAATGCTCAAAAACTTTTAACAATAATTGCTTTAAAATAACTATGAGTTGATAAGATGAGGTTAGTATAATTACATGAATTACTTATGTGAAAAAGAGCAATTGTGTAAGGACTGTGGAAAATAGAAACTACTGGAAAAACTGGATAACTGTGAACATTTTCCATTTTCATTTAAGTTACTAGGAAAAAAAGTAGTTCCCAAAAAAACATTCAGAAACCAACATAGTGCTCTGTTCCACAAACACATTGACTAAGTTAAAAGCAAAGTTACCAAAATGAGCTTTTTAGTACTTCAAGTTATTAAATAAAAGGGATTTATATAATAAGTCTACTGGTGCTTTCTAAAAGCACTAGTAGAATACTGGTAAACATGTTCCAAAGACTTAAGGCCATCTTCAAAAATCTTCAAGTTGAAAATAAAAATGTATTTTCTTTTAAAAATAAATGCTCACTATATATGGCCAATTTTTAGGTTGTTTTCCCTTTTATCTTGAGATTTTGTAAAACTTTCTCTTCCTAAAGAGCACTCTCAAATTGACATATAGAATTGAAATCTCTTTATATAACTATTTAAGAGTAACAAAAACTATTTTTAAAAAACCTCTCAATTGTAGCTGCTGTCCTTCTGTTAAATTAATATATGGTCATTTTTGGACCGTTGTTTTCAAATGAAAGATCAGCAGGTCATGCAATTAATAAAGCAATGTATTATATAAAGTTGATGTTCAAAGTCTGTAATAACAAGAATTAGAACAATAACAGTCTTTGATCATTTAAAATATCTCTCTGTACAGGGCTATAATTTGTATGTAAGATTTTTTTCTTCATGTGGGTCTAAATGTAATCTATAATTTGTCATGTCTCACTAAAGTTTCTCCCAATAACTGTTAATATGCAGAAACTTAAAGTATCAATAAAAAATTTTAAGGGTGGGTATAATGACTAACACCTACAATCTCAGCTACTTAAGAGAGAGAAAAATACCTGTGCTAGGACAAAACAGGCTAAGAATATGTGAGATATTATCAAAAAGAACAAACATGGAAAGGTGGGTAGTCATATGTAATCTCAGCTAAGGAAAAGGTATAGATAAGAAGTCTGTGGTCTCTGTTGTTGGACAGGGAAAAAAGTACATGTTTTTATCTGAAAAATAATCAATGCAAACACATCTGAAGGTATAGTTTAAGTGGTAGGTAAACACAAAAGGAATATGATTAAAAATTCAAAAATCATATTAAGTAAAGTTAGCCAGACCCAAAGAAACACAAAGTCCTTGCTTTCCCTCATTTGTAATTTGTATATATCTAGGACAGTACTAGATGAGGTTCAGAATAGCTACATAGCTTTGTACATGTGACCATATAAGATAATGATAAGTGAAATGAACTTCACAAGATTTTTCTTTGTTGTTGTTATTTTTAGTGTACTGTGTGAAGTTATTTCTTTTTTCTTTCATTTCTTTCCTTTGGTTTATCCCATGTTGTTGCTGTATTTGATTTTACTATCCTGTGTAGTGGATATCCATTTATTTTAATTGGGGAAGGGAAAGGGAAAAACCAAATATTGAGACAATGAAAAAAAAAAGGAGGAACTAAGTCAACAGGGATAATCACAAGACAATACATTGGAAATGAACTTTACAACTTGGGAATGGGAGGTTGGAGGAGAAAGTGGGAGAAAAATGAGGGAGGTGTAACAATGCTCAATAAGAAAGGTACTCTTCACCTTATAGAATTAAGTGTAACATTACTCTGTACATCACCTTGACAATAAAATTAAATTAAAAAAAAGTCTTCACTCTTGAAATAGTTGATATAAATTTGAATATATTTTGAAGTCCTAGTAAGTTAACATTCTGAGTAGAGGAATTTTTGTTTAGTGGATTGAAAAGGTGGCTCAGTGGTATAGTGCTTGCCTTGCATGCATGAGATTCAGGGTTTGATTCCTCAGCACCACATAAGCAGAAAGTTAGAGTGCTAATCTTGAGCACAGGGAAAGCACCCAGGCCCAGATTTCAAGCCCTGTGACCGACAAAAAGAAAAAAGAATTTTTTGTTTAGTTTGGAAGACATGCATGGGTAGCACATTCTTATAAGAAATGAAATTCAGTAGAAAATTTCACAAAGTGATTATCTCTCAAACCATCTCTAATGCACAATTCTACAATTTGTTGTTATTTACTGATACAAATTGAAGGTTTTACATGATATTAATAGTAAGTTTTGTAGAAATTGTATGAGAACAATAAATATATATATATATATATTTTTTTGTCTGTCCTGGGGCTTGAACTCTGGGCCTAGGCACTGTCCCTCAGCTCTTCAGCTGAAGGCGAGTGCTTTACCACTTGAGTCACAGTGCCACTTCTGGTTTTCTGGTGGTTTTTATTGGAGACAGGAGTCTCACAGTCTTTCCTGCCTGGGCTGGCTTTGAACCGTGATCCTCAGATTTCAGCCTCTTGAGTAGCTAAGATTACAGGTGTGAGCCACCAATGCTCAGCTTATATGAGGACAATATTTTAAAAGCTACCAATGTGCTTGATATTTATATAGCCAATATAGTACACAGGGAACTGGTAGTTCATGCTTGCAGTCCTAGCTACTCAGGGAACTGAGATCTGATAGTTACAGCCAAAACTAATGTGACAGACATAGGAAGACAAATCTGAAGCTTGTTTAATTAACCATCAAAACAGTTCAAATTGGAAGTGTGGCTCAAGTGGTTCAGTGCCAGCCTTGAATGAAAAAGTCAAGTAAGAGCATGAGATCATGAGATTATGAGTTCAAGATCTAGTAATAGTACACATACAAAAAATGTAGCATTCAACCTTAGATTGAAAGATTAGATATTTAAGTGTGTGTGTGTGTGTCTGTGTGTGCGTATCAGTCTATACCATTGTACCATTTAGACATGTGTAAGTAGAGTGATGTTTGAACAAAATTGCTCCACTTCAAATTTCTCAGTAAGTATTCCCATTTAACAATACAGAGCTGCATGAGCTTTGAGGAGACTACAATATAAGCCTTGCAATTATTTTCATAACTAAATTTATACTGTATGGAATATATATCTATATACATATATAGATATATATACACATGTAACATCTGTAGTCCACAAAATATTCATAAAATAATACTAACAATTCCAAGGCTTTAAGTTTTTATTTTTTTAATAACTTCTATCTGTATAGAGTAAGCAAATATGTGCCTTGAGAAAGATCAAGAGAATTCAATAATGAATACTCAGACAAGAGTGTACTGTGTTGGGGAGAAGGTGGAAAAGGTTCATTGGGTTTAATTTGTGCAAGTTTTATGTATTCATAGAAATATCATCCAAGGACTATTCTAGTGGGAAATCTAATGCTAGAGAGACCCACCAAGTGTGTTATCATAGTACAGAGAGTTTGGCCAGAAAGGAAAAACTCAGGCAGCTTAGTTAAGGACACAGATTTGAGCACCCCTAGTTCATGGTGGCACTGCAGCAGGGGCTGCTGCTGCAGGTTGAGATATCGCTAGAGAGCCCAGGACAAAGGCACCAGAGGTGGTACACGAGTGGATCCTTCTCACCTCCAGCAAGAGCCAACAAGGAACAGAAATCTTCATTTGGCTGACCACAGACAGTCGCAGACAATGGAAGTGGATGGTCCAGAAATGAGATGAAAGCTTTGAGTAGGCCCAAGACTCGTTCACTCCTCCCGGAGCATGTGGGAAGGTAGCCCCTGCCCCCCCGCACCGGAAATAAAAACACCATCTTTGATACTGACACAGACCCACCTAGAACAGCTACTGTAACTCAGACTTGGGAAGAAGATAATAGGAGCCCTTCAACAGGTCAAAAGGATTTGACCTGCAGCAAGGGTCAGCTATACCCCTGGAGAGAGTTGCCCCTCTCAAGCAGAGGCAGCTCTGAGTTGGTGGTTAAACAGAGCCAGAGGCTACCTTACTCAGCTGCTGCACAGGAAGAAACTCCAGCCCTTGAGCAACTGGAAACATGTTACAAATAAATTTAGAGATTATCTCCAGGCTGGGCTGATTGAGTCTCTCAGGAGCTAGCCCATCAGGGTAAAGCTACAGATTGCTGACAGACCACAGCACTACCTACAATCAAGCACCCCTCACAACAACTCCAAGATAGAGGAAACAGCCATATCCCTCTTTTGTGATACTCAAAATAGATTCCCCTCCCACTGAACTAGACTGGGAGGAGGGCCATAAACTCCCGGGTAAAGCAGAGCTTGCTTCAGCCAGCTCAAACAAACATTTAAGAAACCAACCAAGCCACAGGACAACCAAACACCACAAGCAAACCAGAGACTCCACCACCAACAGACTGGATAAGGACACAGGGGAGACACAAGGTTGACCCACGCCACGATCCCCTCTCAAAAAAATCTAAGAACTTTTTTCTACCTATTTTTTTAACTGTTATCTATTTTTTTCATTTTTACTTTAGGGTTTTTTTTGTAGTTGTTGTTGTTTCTCTTTTTTTAAATATTCTCTTTATACTCTTTTCCCTTTTGGTCCTTTTAGGGCTTTTTGCCTAACTTAATTTCTGTCCTGTTCATCCTCAGCTATAAACCTGTCTTTGAATATTACACCTTATCCTTCATTGTGTGCATACGTAATTCAGGTATTAATTACTCAATTCACAAACTACCAGCCTTAACTCTATTAATTATAGAATTATTTCTTTATGATATAATTTTTAAGTGTTTCATTTTAATTTTATTTCTTAGTTTTTATTTTTCTTTTTTGTTTATCTCCCTTCTCTTTTCCTGCTATCCCTGCCCTTTATCCGAATCTCTCTCTCACTTTTCCTCCCTATGTTCCTCCAAGCTTATTTTCTCCTCACAATTCTCCCTAAACCTACTAATTTCTGGTATGCTGACCCATTCATTGAATTTTCCCCTATATATTTGTTGTTGAACTAGATTGTATCTGTTGAACTAGATTGTATCTGTACCCATTTTGACTGGATCAAAAAATTTGTGCAATTTGTGCATCAAGCTCTTGATGTTTGCCATAAAATAGTGTTCTAGCTAATAATTGGTTTGACTATCATACCTAAATTGGCAGAACAAGTGGAAAAACAAGAAAAATGGCAAGTCTAGATATTTCAACTCCTGCACATGACAATCACGCAAAAGTGTAGTCAATGAATAATACAGAGGAGAGTTCCCAAAATGCTCTACACACTATTAGTAAAAATGCTGAATTCAGTGTTCAAAAGCTTGAAAAGGTCTCACTGTGAGTATGATAGGGAAATGCGTGAGCAGGATAGGGAAATGTGTGACCATGATTAGGCTAAACAAAGCTTAATAAAGGAATATAACAAGCATGATTAGGATAATCAAAGATTAATACAGGAATATCACATGCATGTTGAGGCTAATCTAAGATTAATAGAGGAATTGTATAAGCAGGATGAAAATAGACAAAAATTAATTGAGGCATTCATGGAATCCACAAATAGACAACTGGAGGAATCCAGGGAGGACACAACGGGAATGCTGGATGAAGTCCAATAGAAGGAAAGAGAGTCCAATGATACCATAACCAATCAACTAAGGAGTTTGAGATTGAACAGTGTAAACTAAATTAAGATAGTAAAGAATTCCATACAGGTTCTAAAACAAAGTTCCAACAAAGAATTTGAAACCTCAAAGCCAACCAATTAGAGGGAAAGGAAATAAAAAACAAAGTAAAAAGTCTTTTATTTGGGGGGGGGTCCGGTCGTGGGACCTGAACTCTGGGCCTGGGCGCTGTCCTTCAGCTCTTCAGCTCAAGGCTAGCACTCTACCACTTGAGCCACAACACCACTTCCAACTTTTTTCTTTTTGCTTATGTGGTGCTGAGGAATCAAACCCAGGGCCTCATGCATGCAAGGCAAGCACTCTACCACTAAGCCACCTTCCCAGCCCAGTAAAAAGTCTTGACAGTAGGACAGACTTGGAGGACATCAAATCTCTGGGATTGAAAACAGCCTAGATATTATAAAGAAATAACAAACAAGTATTCAAGACAAATACAAGGAATATGATATATCCATTCAACATCTAGAAGACACCATAAGGAGGCCTAATTTGAGGATCATGGGGGTAGAGGAGCACTTAGAGACAGAAGTTAATAGTCTAGGAAATTTATTCAATAAGATCATAGCAGAGAACTTCTTAAACATGCAAAAATGTAGGCCTATTCAAATACAAGAAGATTTTAGGACCCCCAAATAGACCAGAACAGGACATCCCACTGTCACAATATAATCCACAGAGGACCAATTCAGACCAAGGAAAGGATCCATAAAGCAGTCAAGGAGTAAAGATCAGTCACCGACAACAGGAAACCAATGAGAATAACTTCAGGTTTCTCAACAAAGACAGTTAAAGGAAGAGGAACCTGAATTGATGTATGTCGTACCCTAAAGACAAACATCAACCAAGAATATTGTACCCAGTAAAACTCTCCTTCCTAAAAGAAGGTCAAAGAAAAACCTTCCCCACAAATAAAAATAAAAATAATATATCTCCACCAAACCATCCCTACAAAAGATACTCAAATATGTCATGCATATCAAAACCAACAAGAGCACAATAAAGGCCAACAAACAGCCCCCAAACAGAGAATCCAAGAAGCATAGAAAGAACCCAGTTGTCACAGTCCCCAAGAAGATGGATAACATGACAGGTACTACCAGACACCTCTCAGTTCTACCTCTCAATATTAATGGACTTGACTCTCCAATTAACCAACATAGACTGTCTAGTTGGATCAAAAAACAAGATCCTTCTATCTGCTGCCTTCAAGAGTCACGCCTTGCCCACACACAAAAAAATATTCTGAAAGTGAAAGGCTGGAATGAAATCTACCAAGCAAATGGCTCCAATAAACAGGAAGGAGTTGCAATCCTAATATCAGATAAAATAGACTTCAAATTAAAATTAGGGAGAAGAGGGAAAGAAAGTTATTACATACTAATTAAGGGATTTCTCCTTCAGGAGGCTATTACACTTCTAAATATCTATTCACCAAACAATGGAGCACCCAAATTTATCCAAGAAAAACTACTTTCACTCAAATCACACATAGATCCAAAAACAGTAATTGTTGGGGCCTTTAACATACCACTATCCCAGCTGGATAGGTAAACCCAGCAAAAACTCAACAGAGAAACCTCACACCAAAACAACTGCACAGATTAACTAGACTCAAAAGACATCTACTGGATATTTCACCCAGCAGCATCAAAATACATGTTCTTCTCAGTGGCACATGGAATATTCTCCAAAATAGAACACATTATAGGTCACAAAGCAGCCTTGTCTAAATTCAGAAACATTGAAATTATGCCCTGCATTCATTCAGACAATGAAGGAGTAAAATTAGAATTGAACACCAAAACCCACCAAAGAAAATTCTGTAACACATGGTAGACTGAACAGCACACTGGTGAACCACCAGAGGGTCATAGAAAAGATTAGAAAGGAAATTCAAATGTTCATGATAGTTACCAAAAATGAACACACAAATCAACAGCTCTTCTGGGACACAGCAAAGGTAGTACTCAGAGTCACATTTATAGCTCTCTAAATCAACAAATTGGATAGATCTGAAACCAACACTTTAACAAGCACCTGAAGCTCCTTGAAAATGAGCAGCAAGCTAAATTCCAATCCAGTGGATGGAAAGAAATAATTAACTGAGAATTAAATGAATTAGAGTACAAAGAAAACATAGAAAGAATCAACAAAACAGAATTAGTTCTTTGAAAAAATTAAAACAATTGACAGACTCTTAGCAAATCTTATTAGAAAAAGAACGGAATACACCCATATAAACAAACTCAGAGATGAGTTTGTTTGTGGTGATGTTGGTAACATCACCACAAAAACAACCATGATTCAGAACATTATAAATGAATACTTCTCTAACCTTTACTGTAATAAGCTTGAGAATCTGTAATAAAGGGATGAATTCCTAGCAAATATTGATGTGCCCAAACTAAATCAAGATGAATTAATGAAGCACCAATGTAGAAACAGCAATGAGAAACCTCCCACCCAAGAAAAGCCCAGGACCAGTTGGATTTACAATGCCTTCAAAGCAGAACTCTCACAAATACTACTCCAACTCTTCAATGAACTTGAAAAGTTTACTACCAAACATTTTCTATGAAGCCATCATAACCCTCATCCCAAAAGCAGGCAAGGACTCAGCAAAGAAAGAACAATATCACCCCAGTTAGAATGGCTATAATCAAACAACAGATGCTGGAGGGGATGTGGACAGATGGGATCCTTACTGCATTGTTGGTGGGAGTGAAAACTTGATCAACCCCTTTGGAAAATAGTATGGAGGTTCCTTAAAAGACTCCACATAGAGCTTCCCTATGACCCAGCAATACCACTTTTGGGCATTTACACGAATGATCACAAACAAGACCATACTAAAACTACCAGCACAACTATGTTTATTGTAGCATTATTTACCATAGCTAAGATATGGAACAAACCCAGATGCCCCTCAGTAGATGAATGGATAAAGAAAATGTGGTATATATACACAATAGAATTCTATGCCTCCATCAGAAAGAATGGCATTGACCCATTTGTTAGGAAATGGCAAGACTTAGAAAAAATTATATTAAGTGAAGTAAGCCAGGCCCAAAGAAACATAGGTCCCAAGGTTTCCCTTATTTGCAATAACTAACATATATATGAGACAAGCAGAAAAGGTCAGACAAGTTGATGTTAGGTGAAATGAACCCCAAGATAAGTATTCAAATGTTTTTGTTTTCATGCAATTGTTTCTAACATATTTAAAAGTTGATTTCATTGTTGCTTTGTATGTCCCTCCCCCATGGTATAACCCCTGCTTTCACTGTATTTGATATTAGTATAACTTGTGAAGGGGAAGAGAAAAAACAAATTGTTTAAATAAGGATACAGGTGGACCCACTGCAACAATGAGATGTACAAATCATTATGTCGAAAAACGAATCTTACAACTTTGGAGGGGGGAGGACTTGGGGGTAAGGGAGAAGGGAGCAGATGGGAAGGGATGGGAAGGGGAAACAAAGGAGGAGGCAACAATGCTTGATAAGAAATGTGCTCATTATCTTGCTCATGTAATTGTAATCCCTCTGTATGGTACTTTCACAATAAGAAAAAAAAATGAAAGAACACTATAAACCAATGTCCTTGATGATCATCTATGCAAAGCTTCTCAACAAAATCTTGGCCAATCGACATCAACAACTAGTCAAAAAACTCATACACCATGATCAAACATGATTTATTTCAGGGATGCAAAGCTTGATCAATATAAGCAATCAATTAGTATAATTCATTACATCAACGAGAGCAATAATAACAACATGCTTATCTTAATAGATGTGAAAAAATCATTCAACAAGTTACAAAACCCCTTTATGATGAAAGCTCTGGAAAAATTAGCAATTCATGGAAGATTCCTCAATATAATAAAGGCTGTGTATGACAATCTACAGCCCGCAGTATAATTAATGGTGAAAAGCTAAAGGAATTTCATCTAAATTCAGGAACGAGACAGGGATGTCCACTCTCACCACTTCTTTACAATTAAGTATGAGAAAGCCTAAGTAGAGCAATAAGACAAGATGCAAACATAAAGGGGATCCAAATAGGGAAAGATGAAGTAAAACTCTCCCTCTTTGCAGGTGACATGATCTTGTATTTAAAGCACCCTGTGGGCTCCACTCCCAAGTTACTTGAGCTGATTTGAAACTTTGGCAAAGTAGCAGGATACAAAATGAACCCTTAAAAATCAATGGCTTTCCTGTAGGCCAGTAATAAGAACATTTGTGAAATCAGGAAAACAACTCCTTTTGTAAAAGCCCCACAAAAATAAAATACCTAGGAGTTAACTTACCTAAAGAAGTGAAGAATTCCTACGATGAAAACTTTAAAATCCCGAAAAAGGAAATTAAAGCAGAACTAAGGAAGTAGAAAAACCTCTAATGCTCCCAGATTTGGAGGACTGACATCATGAAAATGGCAATACTGCCAAAGGTTAGCTACAAATTCAATGCAATACCTATCAATATTCTAACCCCATTCTTCAAGAAAATAGAAGAAGCAATCCAAAAATTCATATGGAATAATGAAAGACCCTGAATAACAAAAACAATCCTTAGCAGAAAGAATAGTACCAGAGGAATGTCAATAACAAACTTCAAACTCCACTACAAAGCCCTAGTAATCAAAACAGCTTGTTACTGGCACAAGAACAGACCCGAGGACCAATGGAATAGAACGGAAGTCCCAGAAGTGAACTCACATACCTATAGGCACCTAATCTTCGATAAGGGAGATTAAAAAAAATCGAATGGAAGAAAGACAGCCTCTTCAGTAAATGGTGCTGGCAAAATAGGTTAAACACGTGTAAAAAATTAAAGCTAAAGCTACATATTTCACCCTGCACCTATTCAACTCCAAATGGATCAAAGACCTCGAATTCAAAGCAGACACCCTGAAAACTTTACAGGAAGGAATAGGAGAAATTTTAGGGCTCCTTGGCACAGGCCGAAATTTTCTTCATAATCACCCGGAAACACAGCAATTAAAAGATAGGTTGCAGAAATTGAATTTCATGAATCTGCAGAGCTTCTACATGGCAAAGGACATATCAAGGAAGATCAATAGAAAGCCCGCGGATTGGGAGCAGATCTTCACTAGCCATACAACAGACAAGGGTCTCATTTCTAAAATACGCATGGAACTCAAAAAATCAAATCTCCCAACTACCAATCCTCAAAGAAACAAATTCCCAATAAATAAGTGAGCAAAGAGAAAGTTCTCTGAAGAGGAAATAAGAAGGGCTAATAGACACAGGAAGAAATGCTCAACCTTTCTAGCCATAAAAGAAATGCAAATCAACACAACTTTGAGATTCTACCTCACAGCAGTTAGAATAGGTATAATAAAAAAAAGCTAGTAACAACAGATGCTGAAGGAGATGTGACCAAAAGGGAACCCTACCGCATTATTGGTGGGAATGTAAACTTTTTCATCCGTGTTGGAAAGCAATGTGGAGGTTCCTCAAAAGATTCCACATAGAACTCCCATGTGACCTAGCAATCCCACTTTTAGGCATTTACCCAAAAGGTCACAAACAAGGCTATACTAAAGCTACCAGTACAACTATGTTTATTGCAGCCTTATGCAACATAGCTAAGGTATGGAACCAACCCAAATGCCCTTCAGTAGATTAATGGATCAAGAAAATTGAGATTTTATCTATCTATCTATCTATCTATCTATAGTCAAGTAAGCCAGACTCAAAGAAACATAGGTCCCATGGTTTCCCTGATCTACAATAACTAGTATATGTGTAGGACAAGCAAAAGAGGTCACAAGCTATGTACATAAGATCATAAAATCTGATGCTAACCAAAATGAATCTCAAGATAGGGACACAAGGATTTTTATTTTGCTGCTGTTCATTTTAATGTACTTATAATATACTATGTGATTTTTTTGTTTCCTTGTATGTTATTCCACCAGGGTACATCCCCTGTTGTCACTATTTGATTTTGGTTTCCTGTATCTTGTATATACATTTTTCTAATTTGGGGAAGGGAAGGGAAATAACCAAATCCTGAAATAAGTATACATGATGACCCATTGTAACAATGAGATATACAGGACAGTATGTTGAAAACGAACTTCAAAGCTTTGTGAGAGGGAGGTGTGGGAGAGGGGAAGGAGAAATTGGGGAAGTGGGGAAGAAATGGATGGTAGGGTGAAAATAAAGGGGGGTGTAACAATTCTTGATAGGAAATGGACACATTACCTTGCTCATGTAACTGTAACCACTCTGTACAGTATCTTTACAATAAAAAATACATATTGAGAAAAAAATCACCCAAGTCTTCATTAATACATACAAATAATACATATTAAATATTAAAATTATGTTAATAAGAACAAAAGAATTATTATAATGAAGAAGAGAAGAAGGAAAGCAGTAAATGAAGTGAAGAGACTAGGAGAGTAAATGTCTGGGTGATATACTGATATTGCAGAAAATCAGCATGTTCAGTGGTAGCTCTCACTGTACCAAATATTCTAAGAGATCCCATGCATATGCTCATATAAAAGTAGGATATATAATTACAGTATTTGCATTCTTAATAGGAAGAGATGAGATCATTACCCATAATTTCTATAATTGGAAATAGATCTTTCCTCTCTCTTACCTGAGCATTGAAACTATTCTTATAGACTTTTATGACAGTGAATGGTGGAATTTTGTAGTGGTGCCTGCTGCTCGTCTGGTAGACACAGAGAACACCACATACTAGAAAAATCAAGATTCATACAAAAAGAAGCTCCCATTGTAGTCTTCTTCTTGCTCTGAGATCCAAAAGGTGAACAGGTCCTCAGTATTCATGCAGTTGGTATAAATTCAAAAATCTGATAAAAAAATGATTTCTCATGTAAAGTCTTGAGCCAGAAAAGAAGTCTTTGTATCTAATTGGGATCTAACTACTTTATAGTAAGACAATGTAGAAATAGAGTATGAAAAATTTTCAAGTAATTACCTTCATTCAACAAATCAAACTTAAATTGGCCCATTTATTCTCAAATGAATATGGTATTTTATAATGGTCAATGTGATATGTGGTGGAATATAGTGAAGTAACCACACCCTAGATTCACTAGGGAAGCTCAGAGCCTACATAAATATTCTAATGCCTGATCTTACAAGCTGCACTACTCCACAATGCTGGTTTAATGATGACAGTGTTGCTTAATGTTCAACATGTCAATTCATTTACTTCAACAAATATTTCTTGAATACATACCAAGTTTCATGAACAGTTTTAATATTCAATTGATTAAAAAGGAACTTGAACCTCAATATACACCATTTAATACTATTTGGGGAAATCTATAATTATATATACCACAGTAACACAATGTGATGCATATTAAGCTGAGGTGATCATGGAGAATAGTGGAACTTCTGACAGAATCAGCACACAAATTGGAGAGTCACATATAAAGTTTCCTGGAGCATGGACATCTAAGTCCAGATACAAAGCAGGAGTCAGAATAACAAAAATATAATAATAATAATAATAATAATAAAGTCCAAATAAATCATGAATTCATAAACATAGGTGATCTATTATTACCTTGGTAGGATAAATGCTTCCAATTCACACATGCATCTCTCTCTCTCTCTCTCTCTCTAATATCTGAATTATTAGAAACAATATATTGGGCATATCATCCCATAACCTGATTTTAATGGTCATGCACATATGCATGTGCCATTAAATATCTCTTTATGAGCTTATCTTTTCAAAGTGCTTATAGCAGTAGTAAGTAATATTGGCTAAAGACAGGTTTTGTATTTGCTTTCTCTTCTAAGGGAGAATAATCTATAAAGGATGGTGAGTAGATAGGCATATGTTGGGAGTTTCATTGTCAGTCTTGCTGTAGTCATTTCTTTTTTTTGGGGGGGGTCCGGTCGTGGGGCCTGAACTCTGGGCCTGGGAGCTGTCCCTAAGCTCTTCAGCTCAAGGCTAGCACTCTACCACTTGAGCCACAGCGCCACTTCCGGCTTTTTTCTTTTTGCTTATGTGGTGCTGAGGAATAGAACCCAGGGCCTCGAGCATGCAAGGCAAGCGCTCTACCACTGACCCACCTTCCCAGCCTGCTGTAGTCATTTCTTTCTTTTTTCCTTCTTTTAAAATCTGTATAAAGGAGGGTAGAAATAAAGCTGCCAGATCAAGAAAGTGCATTTTGATGTTTGTTTTGTTTTCCCTTTTCGGTAAGAAAGTGTAGAGGATATCATATCTAGGAATTAAGCAGCTTTTTATAAGCAGATGAAGCAGATAAGTGAAATCAAAATAGATTTATACAACAACTTATTTTTCTTTGTGCTGAAAAAAGATAGAAAGAGGGTGGTCGGATAAGAGGGTATAAAGATTCCAACAATGAGATGTACAAGTCATTATGTCATAAAATGAACTTTACAACTTGGCCGGGGTGGGGGGGTGGGAGTGTGGTTTGGAGATGGGAAGGGGAAACAAAAGAGGAGCCAATAATGCTTGATAAGAAATGTACTCAATACTTTGTCCATGTAATAGTAATCCCTCTGTACGGTATTTTCACAATTTTTTTTCTATTTTTTATTCTCCATAAAGAATCTCCTATGTACAGCATTGTGTGAATCTCAATTGAAATTTCATGTGTGAATGTACTATGTAAACGGAAAAAGAAATCCTTTACAAATTTTAGAATGCATTATTTTTCTTTCTGCCAACATGTCCTACCTTCCTTTACCCTTCTCTTTCTCCTAAACAGAAAGCAATGGGAGTGTTGTGGATATGAGCAGCAGAATCTGGGTGAAAGTCACCTCATTGACTATTAGGAGTAATAAGGTACATGATCCTATTTTAAGCTGTTTTTACCACATAACTTGCAAAACAATAAGATTCCCCTCATGAGGAACCTCAATCTTTCATGAAGTTTGAGAAGTACAATGGCATTAATAAAACATTATTCTTCAGATATACAAGCATAAAATGCCAATTTCTTCAATATCTATGTGCCTCTGATCATATAAAATAGTATTTATTGAAGTGAACTCCAGGAAATGGAAATAAGAGGATTTTATTTGTTGTTGTTGTTTTGTTTTGTTTTCTTATTGTCTTGTTTGTTTGTTTGTCTTTAGGAGGGTAAGGAGGAGAGTACAGATATGGAGGGACCAAGGATGAACAAATGCAGCAGTGGTACTAACAGGACACTATGTTGAAATGAACTATGCAACTTGTGGGTGCAAGTGGGAGTAAAACTGGGAGACAGCGAGGAAAGGGGAGACATTGTCCAAAAAGATGTACTCATTGCCTGACTTATGCAATTGTAACCCCTCTATACAATAACAATAAAAATAAACAATTAAAAAAAGTGATATTAATGGTGGCACACACCAGTAAGCACAACATCTGGGATTTAGAGGTAAGAGAACCTTGAATTCCAGGCCAGCCTTAACTATATAATGAGATTTGTTGCAAATATGTTGGTATTGTAAAAATGGAAAAT
Organism: Dipodomys ordii; assembly: GCF_000151885.1. Lineage (NCBI taxonomy): Eukaryota > Metazoa > Chordata > Mammalia > Rodentia > Heteromyidae > Dipodomys > Dipodomys ordii. The sequence goes on from NW_012267296.1 coordinate 4,373,566, forward strand.
ACATTACTGTAGGGAAAGGTAAACAATCTACAAATGGAGAAAAAGAAAGATATCTGTGGAAAATGGAAGTGAGTCAGATTGGTCATTGGAAGGAGAGAAAGAAGCAAGAAAACTGTAGTAGTTGTTGCTTTACCCTTGATTATTCTATATGTCATAGATTTAGGAATATGGGTATGATGCTCTCTAACAATCATTCAATAACAAATTGCCACTCTCAAAACTGTTGAGCAACAGTAATTTAGTTCAACAAATATGTTAAAGTTTTCATTGGTATTTTTAATATCACATGTGCTGAGGTGATCATGGGGAATATTAAAAGCTCCTGATAAGGCCAGAAACCTAGATTAACAGTCACATATAAAGTTTCCTGGTAAATGGGCATCAAAGTTCAGATATGAAGGATGAATCAGAAAATGAGAAAACCAACCTTCTGAGATCTATCTTTTTGTCCTTGTTTGAAGAGAATAGGAAATATTTTCTAGATCACAAGAAAGCATCAGATCTTGTATACAGACACATTGTGTTGCTCTTCTGCTTAGTCCAATGCCTATCACATCAGGTCTAAAAGTAGCCATTAAATCTCTCCACCATATGGGCCCACTCAATATCTCTTACTTGTTTACTTTTCTGACATATAGCTTCTCCAAATTGAATAAGGTCCTGAGAAAGAATCTAGACATATAATTGAATAAGTTAGAATTAATTGGACAAACTTAGATATAAGATTGAATTTCTCAGTATTCATTTGCATTTTTGTCTCACACTGTCCAAGCCACAAGTAAATTGACAGAAGTTTTGGAATTCTCTTCTTTTTATCAAGTTGAATTCCATCTGACAAATATCACATAATACATGCTTAGACCACTTTATATACTAGAAATGCAAAGATGAATCCATGAAAACCCAAGCAATGGAGTTCAATATGTAGATAAGTATATAAATATAAATTCTAATATAATCTAAAGATGACCAACAAATAATGGATCCTTTAAAACTGAACACTATTTTTAAGTTTAAGACAGTTCCTTCTTATTTTTTAAGTGGAAAATGATTGAATTTAGTAGCTATAGCAATTTTCACGTCTCTTTCATTGTTAAGTTATCTAGATGGATTTATTAGCCATCACTACAACTAATATAGTGAAGTCAGTTTTATTTAAATTCTTACTGAAACCATTTGACTAAATTTTTTCTTAAAATCAATACAGCCTTTTAAACGAAGATTACCTGCCATTAGTCATTATATGTAGAAGTAGATATACTATGTCTTTTCTAGAGACATATTTTGGACATGGTTATTATATATATCTCTGCAAATTTTACTTCAAATACTAATGATATGAGATTTTTCTCTCTTACATGATTACCTGAGATATCATACTTTCAATTCATAGAATGTTATCCATTTATTAACAAAACAGATTGCAAGTATAATTCCCTACATTATAATACTAAATAATTTGTGAAAATTACATTAGTGGTTTTTCCATACTGAAAGGCTTGTATGTCAGTTATACGCCACTATAACTTTATTGCTGTGGATATGCAAATATACACTCTACAACCTCTGAGACTCCCAGATGGAATTATCCTTAACTTTCTTCTGTCTGTAATTTTAAGTGATTTGTGAGAGATTTTTTGAAAAGATTTATTGTGATTTGAAGAAAAATGTGGATGCAAATTAACCTCATTTGAAATTTTCCTTAGTTCTTTTAAATTTTGTTTTGAGTATGAACATTCTACAATGGTATTGTCATTAGAAGGATCCCAATTGAATAGCTTAATGTAACAATATATTTATTGCTATCACTTTTCATAAAAAAATCAGTCAACCACTAATGAAACTGTTATTATTTCTAATGTGAAGATTAAAAATAGAACTTGTTGGGAGAAGTTCACGAAAGGTATTCTTCAGATCATTACTAGAACTTGTTTTTAATACGACACATTTTAATATTTTAATTAGAACAGAAAACTTGAAATGTTCTAAATGTATAATTAAAATATATCTGATGCTCTGTTATATTTTTAAAGTCAACATCATTACCACATCTTATCCAAGTGATGAAAAATTAGATATTATTTATTTTCATTTTGAGCATAGTGATCACATAAAATAGGAACATAGCTGTTAAATAAAATTACTCAGCAACGTAATTGGGGTGAGATGGTCACAGTGGAAAAGCAATGCTAATTATAGGATTCGAGCAGAGCAATCACCATAAACATTAATATGTGGAGTTCATATGGGTTTGACATATACATAGAAAAGTGAAATGTAAAATTTAAATATATATTTGCAAATTAGGAAAAACTTTAAGAATGTTGAAGTCAAGCCTGGCGCCGGTGGCTCATGCCTGTAATTTTAGCTACACAGGAGGCTGAGATCTGAGGATCGCAGTTCAAACCCAGCGAGGGCAGGAAAATACGTGAAACTCTTATCTCCAATAAACCACCAGAAAATCAGACGTGGCGCTGTAGCTTAAGTGGTAGAGCACTAGCCTTGAGCTGAAGAGCTGAGGGACAGAGCTCAGGCCCAGAGTTCAAGCCCCATGACCGACAAAAAAAAAAAATGTTGAAGTCAGATGTGTCCTAGAAAAAGGTCAGGGATAAAAACAAAGCAGTTTTTCTCTTTTTTTGGTTGGTCGTGGGGCCTGAACTGTGGGCACTATCCCTCAGCTCTTCAGCTCAAGGCTAGCACTCTACCGTTTGAGCCACAGCACCACTTCCGTCATTTTCTGCTTATGTGGTGCTGAGGAATAGGACCCAGGTCGTCAAAGCAAGCACTCTACCACTGAGCCACTTTGTTTCTTTTGTCTGTTCTTCCCCCATGGTACAGCCCCTGTCTTCACTATATTTGATTCCTGCACCTTGTGTGTGTGGGTATATATATATATATTTCCAATTTGAGGAGGGGAAGGGAAATAACAAAATGCTGAAATAAGGATGCAGTTTGACCCACTCTAAGAATGAAACATGGAAGACACTATGTTGAAAACCGTCTTTACAACTTGTGTTGGTGGGAGGAATTGGGGAGTTAGGGAGGGAAGGGATGGTAGGTGACAAACAAAGGAGGAGGTAACAATGCTCGATAGGAAATGGACCCATTACCTTATTCATGTAATTGTAACCCCTCTGTATAGTATCTTTACAATAAAAATATATACTAAAAATCAAACATAAAAAAACTTTGTGTACCCCAATGAGAAAATAAAAAAATAATATAAGAAGAAGCTCACTAATTTAAAAGATACAATTTTCCCCAGATATTTATGATTCTGTATACTTTCAGTTTGTTATCTTTTAACACCACTGTCCCTTTTTTATATTACCAATCAATTTCTTACTGATATGCAAATATAGAAGTGTGATGTTGAAGAAATTAGCCTAATATAAATTCATCATTAGGTTTCTCTAAGCTTCAACATATATTATCACTCAATTTGTCAATCCAGACAGATAATGCATTAGCCAGGTATTATGAAACCTATAGAAAGTAGGTGTGCTGAGGGCTGGGAAGGTGGCTTAGTCGTGGAGCGCTTGCCTTGCATGCATGGGGCCCTGGGTTTGATTCCTAGCACCACATAAGCAAAAAGAAAAAAAGCCAGAAGTGGTGCTATGGCTCAAGTGGTAGAGCACTAGCCTTGAGCTGAAGAGCTGAGGGACAGCACCCAGGCCCAGAGTTCAGGCCCCACGACCGGACCCCCCCCCAAAAAAGTAGGTGTGTTGAGTAATAAGAGCATACTTATAGGTTTTGAACCTAATGTTCAATATAACTGAGTCTGCACCAAAAATCTTGTAAGATGAGTGCTATTGATGACCTCTCACAGTTTGCAAAGATATCATGAAATGATAATGGCACTATGATTTCAATCAAGAAATTCTCTAGATCATAACTTATCAAACTTCAGTCAGTGGCTCAAATTGTACTAATGATTTTTTTTTTACTTTTTTAGGAAATACAACCATGATTACTTAATTTTGCGTTGGTGACAAATACTTTCATGGTCCAAGAAGATAGCTAAATACTTAACAACAGAACTATAAGCTACTGATGCCCGCAAACATTTGTTATTTAACTCTTCACAAAGAAGGTAGAATTCTAGGTCCTTTTCTATATTACATACCAGAACAATATTTTGAACTGCTTAGTAAAAAGTTGGCAAAACTGATGCTTCAACCTTTAGTATGCAGGTAATAAAACTGGCCTAGTAAAGAATTTTAATTTGATATTTATGAAAAATGTGTTTCAATAGTATCAACTTAACATCCCTAACCATGTGTTTACTGCAATATTTTACTCAGATAAGAATTAGTGACTTTTTGTACAACTTCCAAACTCTTTATATGACTCAATGAGAGTTGAAGTCATTTAAAGAGATTTAAAATGTTTACCATATATTTACACAAGAAATAGCCTCACCATATAGAGTCTACATAGGAATTGGACATATTATTTCATTCCTTAGAACTTCCATTCCACCCAACATCCATTTCTAACCACTCAGTTTTTGAGTCAAGAGATTCCACATACTTGGTCCATTAAAATGGTGTTTGATAAGCACAAGTTCATTTTTTTTTCAGTAGATCTAACACAACATTCATCTTACTAATCTTTTAATACCATTCAGTTATTCTCCTTGAAATACTATTTTCCCTGGATTCAACAGCAGTATCTTGGATTCTATTATTACTCAGCCTACTATATTTGCATCATCAAAGGTTAGTTTAGAAATTAGTTATTTGAATTGCTGAATGTTCAGCCAGAGGAACATTCTTCTAACACACACACACACACACACACACACACACACACACACACGTGCGCGCGCGCAATTTAATGTTACCAGGATTTGAACTCAGCTTGTTTAGCTGCTCCTCTACAACTTAGGCCACACTCTGAGTCCTGTTTCATGATGATTTATTTGGATGTAGAAGCTCATGGAATTTTCTCCTTGGGCTGAGGTCAAACCCTGATCCTCTCGGCATCAGCCTCCTGAGTAACTAGGATTACAGTTATGAGCCACTGGTGCCTAGCTTGTGGGTTTTTTTTCTTATTTTTTGAGATAAGATATCACTACATGGCTCACACTGACATTGAACCCACAAGACCTACTCCTGTGTCCATCTGAGAGCTGGGAATAAGAGCATGAAAAAACACTACATCCATAGAGATACTTTTGTGTCTTTATATCTGAAAGAAACTCTGTGTTTAGATGCCAATTTTCACATACTTTAAATGATTCAAATATTGGTGAAAGCTGATGACTCAAGTGTATCATCCTAGCTACTAAGGAGACTGAGATCTGAGGATCATGGTTTAACCTTGGCTTCCTGAGCAGGAAAATCCATGGGACTCATGTCCAAACATTACCAAAAAGCTGAAAAAAGAGCAATGGCTCAAATGCTAGAGTGCTAGCCTTCAGCAAAAGAATCTCAGAAACCACACTCAGGTACCTAGGACTGGCAAAAAAAAGACTAAAATCTTATTTTTGCAGTTCAGACTACTTGTTGAACCAACAAACCGATAAATCTAATGAAATAAATTCACTTGATAAATTTTCATGAGCATCTGGAATGATATTCCCAAACTGAGGACATGCTTAAACATGCTTTTCTGTCAAATAATATCCTCAGTAAACATGTTATGTACAGAAATCACAAACTTTTGAGTCATCCTTAACAATTCCTTCTCTCTCACCTCATTTCCCTTATCTATCTTAAAGTATAGTTAACTATTACAATCAATGCATTTGTTGTGGTGTAAAGGTATCACAAACATGTAGTGCCACAAAGATGCTTAGAAAAGAGTTTAATTTTATTTGTTGATCTCTGAGATTATTGGATTTAATTTTTCTGATAATGAATGAAGTATTTGTTTTTCAATAAAATTTCATTTTTTTCTGAGGAAAATTAAAAGATCTAAGTATAGAGGGCTCAAGTACTTATTATCACCCCTGGAAGCCACTTTTGCCTCCTGCAGTACTGTTTTAATGCATCCACTTATCACTCTCTCCACTATCCCCACTGAACAGGAATAATGCATTATCCCCATAACTGCTCTACTTTCCCTCTGACCCTTCTCTAAATTGTGTTTAGACTACTGTAAGGGTCCTCAAATCTAGTCAAGTCACCATCCCACATAAATGAGAGAGTAATTTAGTGGTTTTCTATTTCACTTACAAAAATTAAAACCTTTAACTACATACTATAAGCCTTTATTTTCTTTTCTCAGTACTGAGGTTTGAACCCAGGACCTCACACTTGCTTGACTGTCATAATACCACTTCACTCACACTTCTGGCCTGGCATTTTGTTGATTGTTTTGGAGATGGAGTCTCATGGACTTTTCTAGACAGACTGGCCTTCAATCAAATTCATCTAGGTTTCAGCCTGCTCAGTAGCTATAATTACAGGTGTGAGCCACTGGAGTCTGGTTAGGTTACAAGTCACTTTTGTGTCTATCCTTGACCTTATCTCCACTTCAAGTCAACTGGTTTTTTTTTCCTAAGCCCCTTGTATTCATCGTCTAATCTTCCAACATATGTTGCACAAGCTGTTTCTTCTACATTAAATGTTTTTTCCCTTTATTCATATATCTACCAACTATTCATTCTTAGATATTCCATATATCACTTCTTTAGGGACAGCATAATGACCTTTCTAGTTCTTAGAACTTTGTTGTAAGTTCTCTTGGCATTTGAATCATTTCTTAGGTCTTATCAGTTATAATGTGAAGTTTATTCATCAAATTATTTTCATTACAGATAACTCTTATCTCTGTGGATTTCAGAGGATGTTTTTGTTCCTCTGTGAATCTCCAGATTTAAATACATTGTGTGAAACCAGAAACTTCTCAATAACCACAACTTAAATAAATGTTTTTTATGAATGAACTTATGTCCTTGAATACATTATTCTAAATTTTAAAAGAATAGTGTGTTAACAAAAACACAAGACCTTACAATGTACCAGTTGAGCATTTTTTATATGCTTTAAAAAATCACAAAACAAAACAAGTGAATGAGACTGTTGTAAAGTGAGAAATCAGAGAAGCCACATTTTGAAAGTTTAAATCTTGGAGTTTTTATTAAAAGTCCACTGACCATGAGATAGACTCCTATAGCAAAGACCAGCAGCCATCAATTACACTTAACACAGTTATAAGAAACAGGCCAGAGATGAAAGAACAAAAACAATACCAACAATGCAATGGTGACTGGAGAACAGACAGAAGAGAGGAGACAGGATACCAACAAGGACACAGGTTGCATGGTGTATTGGCACCTGAGCTGGTCCAGGTCTAAATAGAGTCAGTTCAGGAGACAGCATCATAGGAAAACTCCCAATCCTGGGCACTGACTGGCAGGTTTGGTAACCTATCAGCCAAGTGCCTGACCCTGTCTCCAGGGATTCAGATATGCCCATCACCTAGAAGGTGGGAGTCCTCACCAGTTCCCACCATGAAGACAAAATGCCAGAACTTATATGGACATACTCAGGTACCAGCAGAACTTTTCCATATAGGGAAGATAGGCCTCAACCTTTCATATAGGGTATACTTAGAAGCTACTTAGAGGCAGAATCAGAACATTCTCTATGAAAAGGTTTCCTAAGGTTATGACACATGCATTTCTCTGAAGCAGAGCCCTCCTAGCTCACCTTGAGCTTGGCATCTGCATTTAATAAATGACCTCTCTCCCCTTTAGGCTTTTCAGCACTGGGGGGAGAATTTCCTTCACCCAGCAAGAGGTACCAGAATGGCTGTAAGAAATTAGACTCAGCCTCCTTACTTCAAGAGAGTTACTATATTCATTCCCCTTTTTCAGATGAGAAAACTAAACGTCAGATAAATTATGATGTAGCCCATAATCACTTAATTAAGAAGTAAGCAGATCAGGAATAAAACTGAAGTTTACAAGGCTGGGAAGGTGGTTCAGTGGTAGAGGGCTTGCCTTGCATGCCTGAGACCCTGGGTTCGTTTCCTCAGCACCACATAAGCAAAAAGAAAAAAGCCGGAGGTGGTGCTGTGGCTCAAGTAGTAGAGCGCTAGCCTTGATCTGAAGAGCTGAGGGAGAGCGCCCAAGCCCAGAGTTCAAACCCCACGACTGGACCCAAAAAATAAAAATAAAACAAACTGTTTTACATATATTGAAACAGCTTTGCATACAGATCTACAGCCAACATCATACTAAGTGGTTAAAAAAAAAACTAGAAGCAATTCTTGTAAAGTCAGGCAGAAGGAATGGATGTCAACACTATGCACTCCTATTAAATATACTATATGTTGGCAAAAAAAGAACACTTCTTCAACAAATGAGGTTGGAAAAGTTGGACATCTATACGGAGAATACTGAAACTGTATCCCTGTCTCTTACTTATATTAATATAAATTGAAAGTGCATCAAAGACTTCAATGTAAGACCTGAAATATATAATAGCCTAAATGCCATATAACTAGTAAGTGAGATAATCAGTCTTGTTGCCCTATAATTTCTGTTGAGGGAGGTAATCCAGGCTCAGAGTCAAAGACCACATTTCTCTACTATGTGGAAGTTAAAACTGAAGTATAAGAGCATTATAAAAAAGTACAGGTCTTATGTGTACATATATGATCAAGCAGACTAAATAATGGCATATGCAAGAGTGAGAATCCACCATAATTCTTTTAAACAGTTAACAGGCAGTACAACAACAAGAATATTTGCAAGGTAAGACATGTTCTGACTAAGGGTGAAGGTGAGATGTAGATTACAGGAGAACATAAGAATGGAGAGAAGAATGGTGGGAAAATATAACTATAATACTCAATGTACATATACAAAAATCAACTAGGAAATTTGAGGAGATGGGTGGGAATGGGATAGATGGGGGGGGGGGGAAGAATGATGGAATGTTAACTCTGACCCAAGTGCATTGACCACATAAATTGACATGTTAAACTAAAAGCCCTTTGTATAACTATTTGGTAAAAATAAACTTGGATGTATCTGCTTACATGATACCAGAATGTCTCCTTTATAATCTTCCAGACAGATGAGGAATCATACCATTAAATTATATTTAATAAGTCTTTTTTTTTTGTCGTGGGGCTTGAACTCTTTGCTTGGGCGCTGTCCTTGCGCTCTTCACCTCAAGGCGAGTGCTCTACCACTTGAGCCACAGCACCACTTCCGGTTTTCTAGCGGTTTATTGGGGATAAGAGTCTCACGAACTTTCCAGCCCAGGCTGGCTTTGAACTACGATCCTCAGATCTCAGCCTCCTGAGCAACTAGAATTACAAGCATAAGCCACCGGTGCCCGGCTTTTTTAATAAGTCTTAAGTTTAGTTTTCTTTATATTTCTTGATCTGTATTTACTAAAAGTAAACCAACTTTAAGAAACTTTGTCATGATTCTGATTCATAATTTTTTTTCTTATAACTGAAAAGTGAATTTTTTCTGTCTATGAGAAATGAACCAAAAGGAAATATTTTGTATTATTTAACATATTTGAAAACCAAATCCACAAAGTCATCCTTAATATTTGAAAAATGTTAATTTTACTCTTAACAGTATAGGCTTTCTCCTTCCTGGTGACAGTTGTACTTTAAAATATGTGAAGAAAATCAATATTGAACATATTTCTTTAGGCAGGCAGGGTATGTTGATAAGCAGTGTGTGCCCACTGCACAATTTACATCATTTCTTGGAAAGGAAGAAAATAAATCACTGAGATGAAGAAATTGTAAAGGACAGCATGAATCTTTGATCTTGTTAATGCAATTATTTCATTTTATTGGTGAATTTTATACACTCATAAAAGATTTTTCCATGGCTTCTGGAACAGTACCAGATAAGACATAATATATTGCAGCAAGTTTTATATACCAACTTTATCAAGAGAAATAGGAAGTCACACGGTAAAATAAAAAATTATCTAATTTAAGTCTAACATAGCTTAACGACCTGTTAATAATTAAAACATTTTTAAACAAGCAGAAACTAGGAGCACAGACTGAATGATGTTCCAAAACAAAAGAGAATTGTACATTTGCTCCTCTTTCTGATTAACTGCCTCATTTAGAAAGAAAGACACACTATGTTAAATGATATTTTCTCCTTATTTTGAATGGAATCTTTGTACTAGTGAGTATATAAGACAGTGTTTTGAAGCTACCTTTTCATGGCCCCATTAGAATAGGAGTCAGATGTCATTACTGGACTAGTAATCAATAATGACTAGTATGGTCTTTACTGAAGCACATCTTTAATTTCCCTGATAAGACAGCTGGAGAAATACAAATTTAAAAATGAACAAGGCCAAATACATAGTAATATTTACAGTACAATGATTTAGAATCCCTTAAACTTCAGAAAATGCTATTTGTTTTGTAGTTGAAAATACAAATGATCTTTAATAATAAAGACAGAAATAGGAGGAAGGTGATATTTTATTCAATCTTATTTGACTAATAACTATCCTTAAATAATTGGCTCAACATGTTCAATGAAGTAATAATTTTAATCAGTGCATTAAACAGTAGAATTATATTCTATATGAATCCAATATATTTTGTATATATTTTTATTGTAATGAATCCAATATACTTTTAAAAATTGCACAAATTATCAAAATATTTTTATTGTGAAGTAAGGCCTACTTAACAATGGATACCCTATTAGGTGGATGCCAACTAAATATTTCAGTAAGGAACTCTGACAGTTGCAGTAGAATTTTCCTTGAGCACAATGAAAATTTCCCAGTTAAAACTACAGTTCACTTTACAACTTTAGCAAGCTAGAAAATGGCTTCTTTACCTGCATTGATAGATAAATTTTCCCCCATTAGGCCATGGCTTTCCACTGTTTGTTGCCTAAGGATTAAGGCTAGTGTGTCTCTAAGTTCATTCCAGTACTGGAATCACCTGAGGTGATTCTGAAATACTGGCTTCTGAGACCAACACAGATATAGAATTCAGATACACAGACTACATTTTCAGAATGATTGTTAAAGGTCTAACTTTTTTCCCTTTTTTTTGAAAGACTTCACAGTATTTTGCAACCATTTTGTCTGTTTTATTTTAAACAATCACAAATAATCTTAGTGTGGAAACTATTTCGATGATTTTCATTTTGAGAAAGCTGGTAATTTTGTTTTCCAGCTTGATGAAAATATTTTTCAGTCATATTCCATTTAAATAGCTTAACAAAGTCATATTTTCAAATAAGAACTAAAGAATTGGAGTCAAGTACTGGTGGCTAATGCCTTTATAACTACCTACTCAGGAGGCTGAGATCTGAGAATTGTGGTTCAAAGCTAGTACAGGCAGGAAAATCCTTGAGACTCTTATCTTCAATCAACTCCAATAGAAACAGATGTGGAGATGTGGCTCAAAGTGATAGAGCATTAGCCTTGAGCACAAAAGCTCAGGAACAGCTCCTAAGAACATGCAAGGCCCTAGGTTCAAGTCACAGCACCACAACTAGAATAATATTATCTTGTATTTTTCTCTATGCTGGCAAAATTGACAAGAAAACTCATTGTTATACACAAGAAAGGAAAGAAGTTTGTAGGGCAGGGTTCAGGCAAGATAGTAAACTAGATAGAAACAAAAAATGACGAGTCTCTGTTTTCTATCTGAGTGAACAAATTTGGATCTAAAATCTATATAAAACATTACTATGGACAACAACTGAAAAATTAATGCAGAGTTGCTCCCTGGCATGGATTCATAGTTACATTTCAAAAATAAAGCCTGGGCTTGTCTATGTGATGATACTATACTCCCATTTATTTTTTAAAGAATGGGTTTTAGGAATTCTTGACCCAGGATATAATATCCCCAAAGAGTTCAAAAATGGCCTTCAAGTAAGTTAGAAATATCTTAAGGTTATGCTAAAACTAGTGTTGATGTATGTTTATTTCTTATCCAGAATAGAAAAGAATTGTTCATAATATTGATTAGTATCCCAGAAATGCTGTGATCCAACCCAGATGCAGAATCACAAGATTTCATTATTTTCATTTTAGCTGTCTTATTTCCATAGCCTTATTGAAATGAGGTTAGAGATTAATGTAAATATTTGGAAAGCAAAAGAGGATGGAAAACCTGCTTCTACTCAAAGTTAAGTGAGTCAGTATGGCTGAAATATGGATTGAGCACTGGAAAACATATGTCATTTTTCCACCAACTTCCAGTCTTGACTCCTCCACACAGACAGAAGAAGCTCAAATCTGCATGTCATGCAGCACTTCAACAGAGTAGCACATTGTCAAGATAAGGTAAAACAAAAACTGTTTATGGAGCTAGTAGATCTTGATTCTAATTTTAATGCTCAATCCTCCTCCAGTCCCTCTTCTTTTTGTTTCTAAGAGGCAAAAATTACCATCACCTTTTTTATTCCTACATTTACCTTTAGGTACAACTATCTGTCCCATTATGCTAGTAGTTTGTATCTACAACAACAGAATGCTTTTTGTTTTTATTAAAGAAGGTGGTGACTACTCATCAATTCAGCAGGTACTTGAGCCATTATCCTATATTCTAGGAGAATATGACCAGAGTGGCCTCACCAGAATCCTGTCAGGAAAATTTATTGTCAATGGGATATGATTTTGAAGGTGGAATGATGAAAGATACATCAGTAAAGCATTTAGTCTAAAAATAAAGCTTTATCTTCATATATTTAATGCAAATATCTCAGCTACTGTTATATAAGCTACTAGCCAATAATTAGATGACATAAAGCTGGAAATGGGAGGATAATTCAATGGAAGAGCTCCTTTCTAGCATGTTTGAAATTTTTTATTCAATTCTAGCAGCACCACATTTTAAAAATAATGAACCGGAATAAAATCCATAGTTGATGTGACAATTTGTATGTATTTGTTCACTCATTAATTCAATAATCACTTATTATTTCCTGATATAAGCGCTAGCCATATGTCATTTCTATTCAAATAAAGAAATATGAAGTAGCACAATCCAGTAGAGAAAAGTTTTATGTGACAATTTGTTGGGTCTTTGTCCATCCCACGAAAGACAGACGGGGTCCCAGGAAAGGTAAGTGTGGTGCTCGCCAGTTCCCCAGCCTCCTTCAGCCCAAGAGACAATCAGACACAGCGCAGAGCAGGTAGGAAACTCGTTTATTAACAGAGAGCAGGCCTTTTTAAAGCCAAAAAGGGCAGGTGGCATGGCAAGGGGGGAAGAGGAACCAATCACTGTCAAGGTCACACCCTATCATGCACCTAATCCTTCACAGGCTGGTTAGGCATTGATCGTAAGGTCAATTGGGCTCTGCCCACTCTACTCTCTCCCAGCACCATCTTTGCTGCCCATGTGCTCTACAGTAAATTGGGATCTGCCCACTCAACCCCCTCTCAGTGCCATCTTTGCTGCCCATGTGCTCTACAACAAGTGGAAGAGCAATACAATTTGAGTTTCAGTTGGGGAGCATATTTGAAATAAATCCCACTACATGTGTGAATCAAAAATATATCAAAATAGGCTGTTAAGGTTGTGTTGGCAGGAACTAGTAAAGAGTGTTTACCAAAGTGGATCTCCTCCTTCTAAGAACAGACTTAAATGGATTAAAAGATTAAAAAGGAATAAAGAGATTTAGGAATAAGGTTTTCTATTCTTTCTCAGATTTCTAAACTTAAACCCTTGATACATTTTCCCTTTATTTTCATATCACTAGATTCCAAAGATAATCCTCTGGGCAATCACATTCAGAAAAGCCACAATAATAACTAAAACAAGGAAGTAAGGTTATTAAGCACATCAGAACCTTGACCTCAGTGAACTAAAATGACCCATTAAATGCATCATTTTAATGTATTCCTTCTTGGGTATTACTGATAATTTCTCATTAAAAAAATCTCTAGAGTAGCTCTTATGATCAGCAAGAATACCAAATATTAATCTTGGATCAGAAGGATATTCTTTTTTGGCTTATAGTTCTTCTTTTAGTTTCCAAACCATGAACCACAGACAAGGGCGTATCTCTAGCCTGTTTCTTGAGAAAAGCAAGGTGACAGAAAAAAAAACAATACAATTGTTGTCAGAGTCAGCCTGTACTTTACAAAAATTAAGAAATGATTTGAAAGATTGGAATGAATGTCCAAAAGCTAGAATTCGATAACCAAATATGTCAGGGTCATGGTGAAGGTGAGTGTATCTGTGGAGGAGATCTATAGTATCACAAATAATGTTTTGGATGATGCAGCAGCACACTGTGGGCTTCCATTCATCATTGTTATAACATATGAGAGTCATAAATGTGATTAATTTATTTCTACTATTTTAGCTATTTCAACTCATATATCATATTTTGTTGATCAAACAACTGGTTTTCAAGTTAGATTTAGAGCAGAAGAAAGAAATCCCTATCTATATAACAAAAATATGACAAAGCTATATCTGAATTTGATGTTTAAAAAATAAGAAAATGTTAGGTCCTATTTTCTGATGCTAAGTGTTCTAAGTACTTTAAATAAATATGTGTTAATTCGGTTTTCACAGTGCTGATTATTTGGACATTAATCTTAGAAATTCAATTAGGCATATATTAGGGACTCTGTTGGTCTATTTTTTAAAACTTCCATTGAGTTAGATTTGACAAATTTCATTTATTTATCTCATTACAATTCTGTTTTGAGAATCAAATCTTCCTAGTTCCATGTAATGAAGTCATGACAATTAGAAGTACAGTGAAAGCTAGATTTCATAACATAGCTTGCCTTTTCAAGGTTCTATGAAATCTCAAGCCTCAGAAGTGTATTCATGTATAAACTGACAGATTTAGAACCCTTAACATTTCTTTACAGATCTGATATACTATGGCTCAAGCTACACTTATCATTATTTCTGAAGTGAATACGTTATCATATCATTTTACCTTTATAGTATTTTTTTGTATGTTGGTCATGGGGCTTGAACTCTTGGCTTGAGCTCTATCCCTCAGCTCTTCAGCTCAAGGCAAACACTCTACTGTTTGATTCACAGAGATACTTCCAGTTTTCTAGTGGTTTACTGGAGATAAGAGTCTCACAGACTTTCTTGCCCGGGATGGCTTTGAACCGTGATCCTCAGATTTCAGCCTCCTGAATAGCTAGAATTATAGGTGTGAACCACCAGCGCCCAGCTTCTCTTTTCAGTATTTGATGATGGAAGATGCTGACTTTTACCAGGAAAAGAGCATAGCTATCATTTTACCAAGTTACAAATCAGTTGGATGGGAAAAGCTACCCTAGTAAATATATTATACATTTTTTAATCTTAAAATAGGGTTTTCTTGTTGGAATATCTGATGTTTCATATCATGAATTTCGGAAAAGTATTATAAAAGTAAATGTCACTTTATAAAGTCTCCAAATACCACTTCTTGAAGTTAAATATATTAAATAATGTCAAAAGGCTTTTCGTGTATTTTACTCTATGAATTTGAATAAGAAAAACAAACTTATGATGTTTGTTAATAATTACTCACCTATATCAGAAGCAATATCTTCAGGCCCATGTTGAACTTGTTGCATAAAAATGGAAACTCCTGCAAGCAATGAGTCCTTTATATCATTAAATGTTCTATTCTAGTTCACAAAGAAAAGAAAAATCTGCCGATATTTTGTAGCCCATGCTGACAGAAATTAGAGGGAAGAAAACAGAGAGAAGAAGAATGGGAGAAAAACAAAAAGAGAGAATTAAATATATAATTGAAATTTTTATCACATTTGTGAATTAATAGGAGGTGTCATATTTAGATATATATATGGAGTGAAGGTGAAGGATTTATGAGATTTGGGGAGGGTGGCAAAAATTTCCAATGAACTCTTAGTTGATTAGTGAGATTTTTGACTAGGGTCTTAGTGCACTAGTCCTTAGGAGAAGTGGAAATATTAAAATAAAACTTAGTGGTCATTAGTTTGATTGTGGAAACTATTATACAATTTGTTTTTTTTTTTGGTGGGGGTCCGGTTGTGGGGCCTGGGCACTGTCCCTCCGCTCTTCAGATCAAGGATAGGCTCTACCACTTGAGCAACAGCACCACTTCTGGCTTTTTTTTCCTGCTTATGTGGTGCTGAGGAATTGAACCCAGGGCCTCATGCATGCAGGGCAAGCATTCTACCACTGAGCCACCTTCCCAGCCCTATTATACAATTTGTATGCATAGCAAATTATCACATTGCATACCTTGATTCCAAATAATTTTAATTAATAAAGGAAGAACCAAAAAGCAATGGAAAGGGCTGGGGGTCATAACTCTAGAGAAGAGTCTTTACCTAACATTCAAACCCCAGAAACATAACATAGTTTTTAAAAAGATCAAACTCTAAAAAGAAGAATTTAAAAGAGAAAGTTAGGACAAAAACATGAAACGATTAATAAATACAGTCAGTATGACATTGAACATTATAAACTTTGTTATAATTTCATTTTTCTAATCATTCGAATAAACTACCTAATTCTAGTTTAAAAACCTACAATAAAGTATGGACTATTTTAAACCAACTTTCACTCTCCACACTTTACCATACATATATTTCCTCTAATAGACTCTACACAGAATAGCTGCTGGTAACAGAATCTTTTCCTTGACTGTTTGTGTCATCTCTTCAAAATAAATAACAAAAAAAGGAAAACAGTCCTTAAGAGCACAGCAAGTGCTGCTATGGTGTTTTCTGCTATGAGACTAGAACTCTGATTTTCATCTTGCTTTATAATCTATGGAGCTGAGCCAAGCCTACAATTCCCATTAACTTCAAAGGAACCTGTACTCGTATAAGCTCCTTAGGAGTGTGGAACAAGAAAACAAAATTCAAAAAAATAAAAAAGAAAGAAAATAAGAAAGAAAAAGAAATAGAAATCTTCTTATTCCAAGAGGGATTATTTTCATTTTATGAATTGTATATTCTTATTATTGGTCTAAAAATTGGTGGAGTTATTATTTAGTGCTGCACTCATATATTTTTATCTATGTGACAGAAACAACAAAGGATAGATAGGGTAGCAACATATTAGCACAGGTGTCAGTATAGATATTGATAAAACAGGCAAAATTCATTGGTCCTTATCAGCAAATAAGTTTGTGGCAGTGGATCGATTGTAAGAAATTTCATCACAAATTCACAGTACATTTAAACAAAAGATTTCTTTTTTAATTTACTTTATTGTGTTGTAAAGATGATTTACAGTTATAGTTACATAAGCGAGGTAATGGGTACATTTCTTGTTGGACATTTAAACAAAAGATTTCTTATGTTCTTTCATACCTGAAAATGTTCAGTTGTATCCAGAAATCACTTCATTGTAAAATGGAAGTTATATGTTGGAATAATCCATGAAAATAGGAATTATGTTAAGAATATTATTGTGCCAAAGTTAATCTATATAAATACCAAACACAAACCACATAATATATTTGTTGTCATTCTACCTTTTCTCCCCAACTCCCTTGATATGAATACAGGTAGATTATGGTATGGAATATAGGAAAATTATGCATATCTTACAAAGAACTGATTTTTAGAAAAGGAAGGCTGTACTGTCTAGTGATAAACTCCCATAGCTTCAGTTACAGTAGCAAAGGGAAACAGATAAATACATGGATATGATATAGATTTTGTGGTTACAATTGGTGTGACTTGGTGATGAATGCTATTTGAGTTAAGAAAAAAATGTGTTGGAAATGATCTGTACAATTTGTGGGGCAGGGGGAGAGGGAAAGTAGGAGAAAAATGAGGGAAGAAGTAATAAGGTTGACAATAAATGTACTCATTATCTTACTTCTGTAACTGAAACCCCTCTTTATATCATCTTGACAATATAAAAAGGAAAAAACACAAGTCAAGGAAGCATACTTAGAATTTTGTGTTATTATTAAGTAGTTGTCCAAAGGGTTACAATTCCATAAGGATTAAATAATATAATGTATGTAAAGTGTGATATATGTAGTACTTCTCAATAAAATTAGATTTCATTGTTATTTTTTGTTGTTGTTGTTGGTCATGGGGCTTGAACTCTTGGCCTGGGTGCTGTCCTTCAGCTCCTCAGCTCAAGGCAAGCACTCTACCACTTGAGCCACAGTACCACTTCCAGTTTTCTGGACGTTAATTGGAGATAAGAGTCTCATGGTCATTTCTTCCCAGGCTGCCTTTGTACTGATATCCTCAGATTTCAGCCTCCTAAGGGTCTAGGATTAAAGGTGTGAGCCACCAGAGCCTGGCTTCATTACTAAAATTTTGAAAAGAAACTTCCTATCCTATTTTTTTGTGAAAATTCATTTTTGTTCTATTTAAAAGTTGATGCACAAAAGCATGAAACATACATACATATAAATGAAATAACATTTAATGCTTGATACATGTAAAAGTGGCTGTCTTATTTTTTATTTTATTTTTTGCTTTTTTATGGCAATACTATGCTATTCACAGTTTATGTGTAAATGATATACAAAGAGTGACACAGTTGTAAATCTTTACTGCACATCTTTTGTAATAATACAGTCAAAAGCAAGCTAACAATTACAATTATACTTCAGAAATAGAGTACTTGAAATAAATTCTTTCCATAAAAAGATAACCTACTATTACTAATTTGCATAAGCTTTCAAAAAAAATTTTTTGCTAAAGTCTCTTATGGGGAATAATTAAGGAAACAGATAAATGGAGTTGGTTAAGCAATGATGTTAAATGTACAAAATATGGTATGTTAGAATTACTATGTGTTTATATTATTTTTATTATTCTTCCAACTTAATGATAAGTGGCTATATCCTAATTTTGCAGTAGATACTTTTTACTACCATATAACACTGAAAGAAATATAACTTCCTCATGAACACCAACTGTCTTTTTAAAATTCTTAATAGACAAGATAATGTCCACTCATAGTAAGAGAAGCACAGAAATGCAGAGTGAGAATTAACTGTACTCCCTTCTTATGTTCTCTATAATAAAGCTTTTAAATGGACTTACTGATCCCCTTTCTTCATCACTCAGTGTGAACTTGAAAGTAAACAGAACAGCAGATAGCATTGGAGGAAACAGTTTAAAAAGTTTTTAGTGAAATGTATTACTTCTCCTAAAACAAACTGCTTTTCTCAGACACAATTTTGATTTTTGAAAAACATAAGCACACATCAAAACTGTAAAACATATATTAGCAGTAAAAATAGTAAGCATTTTTAATAGTTATATATAAATCAGGCAGTATTTTAAGATACTTTGTGTATCCTATAAAATTATTTCTTCATTAACAGGGAGGTAGAAACTATTCTACTCACTTTACAAAAATGAAAACTGAAGCATGAAGATTATTAGCTTCCTTAATAACACAGATTTATAAGAAGTAGAGCCCAAATTTGCTACTATATGTTAGGTTTTTAAAGAAGCTGCCTAGTAAGAACACCACTACCCACGTGGTACTCTGGTAAGCAGTATGTTTATTCATTGTTCTGGCTGGCACCAGGCCAGGATGGCACTACACGCGTTTCTGGGAAAGAGAGTGTCTGGACCTGGGCTTGGCCTTATCTAGGCTAGGGGCGGGGTAAAGGTGTGACCACATCGAATCCGGATGTGACCTCAGCGGAGGTACTAGGCAGAAATTTGGCTGTGAGGATGGCAGAGTTTGCTGGCTATCCAGGAGTGGACCTTACACTATATAATATACCTCTGATCCAAACTTTTAATAAATATGTGATACTACCTTCCTAGAATATGATGGCAAAGTATCAACCACTATTATCACATTATATTCCAGGAGCACATAATCCTGCAGTCTCAGTATTATTAGTTTCATTGTCTCACCTATTAGAATAATGCAGACCCACTGCATTATTGGTGTTACAAAACTTCCATAGTTCTCTTTTCAATTATCTTTGGATCTTCAGATATATCCACCATCATCACTGCTTACAGTACTATATACATCAATACATCTTCATTAATCTAATTGCTGTTATAAAAACAGATGCTACTTCGCCTTTATCTGTTGTGTACTTCCTCCTCTTTTTATGTTCTCTAGCCATCACATGATACCATTTCCAAATTATCAGTTGATATATTTTTTCAAAACTGGGCTGTGGTTGTGCTATCAATTATTTCCTGAAAAGTGTGTTCATGTTAAGTATGAGTTGAAAACACTGAGTTAAAAAGACCTGTTCTATTTTTGAATCTACCAGATGGGGAACCAACTTCCATGAACCTCAAATCTTTCTATAACAATATAACCATTGTGTCCCCTGTTCCCTATCCCCCAACAAAACTGTAACAATAAGCTCTTATGAGAAACAAGCTCTCCACAACACTGGGAAATACTGGTGTATCTCCACAGCTTGGTCTTATGTTTAAGTGGTATTTTTAATTACATATATAGACTAAAAGAAATACAATTGATATCTCAATATGTGGATATTCCTTGTATTAACAATTGCTTTTGGTCTCATGGAACCTCACAATAAATCAGTCTCCACTCTTCCTTTGACAACCATTTAGCCAGTGAGAATACAGCTCTTTCAGGCTTTAAACTTGGTATGACTACAAGAATCTACAAGGACTCAAGGTTATATTTGAAAGCATAAGGTAATCATTTTCTATTTTTGTACTTTTTATTGAAAAAATGCTGCACAGAGGAGGTACAGTTACATGAGCAAGGTAATGAGTACATTTATTATCAAGCATGTTTTGATTCAATAATGGGAGTACTTGAAAAAGGAAAAATATAACTTCAATGAAGAGCTACCATGACTAAATCCATTTCACAACTGTATGATGTTTAATACTCACAGAAATCTTTGTGAGATGATTCACTTTAAAATAATCATTAACAAAATTAGGAGTCTTCAAAGTTACATAGCTACTATGTGGGACAAGTTATCCTTGAATGTTTTCTTATGTCATGCTTAATAAACATATTCATTAGTTATCTCAACACCAAGTACTTAAATTTTCTTATTGCTTTTAGGATTAATAAAAATCTACTTTGGCTTAGAATGTATAAGAAACATATTTTACATATCTAATTAAATAATGTTGGAATTCAAAGAAAATTTAAAGTATTCAATATATGTGGAAAACTCTTTCAATGGCACAGAACTAGCATTTAAAGAATCTGAAGAATATGCTTAATTGCTTTTGACATACAATTCTTTCTCATTAAAATAGTCCAGATTTATAACAATTTTGAGTCCATAAATGAAACAGTATCTGTAAAACTGAGTTAGAAACTTCCAAATTCTCACCTATTATCCATTTCATACTGATGTTAAGCATCAATGAAAATAGAGGTACTTTTTCTGAAAACATCCTTGACATCAAGAAATATTGTTGATGTTCAAATTGTAAATTATTTCCTTCTAGGCATTATGAATCATTCATATTTTGAGATTTTTAAACAACAAGACAGTTCTAAAAAGAAAGATATCAACTTCAGACATGCTGCATTAACTTCTGCCATCTTAGTTTTCATATATATATAGTCGATCATGGGGCTTGAACTCTGTACCTAGGTGCAATTGCTGAACTCTTCAGCCCAAGGCAAGCTCTCTACCACTTGAGTCACAGCACCACTTCTGGTTTTCTGGTGGTTAATTGGAGATAAGAGTCTCAGGGACTTTCCTGCCTGGGTTGGCTTTGAAGCGTGATCCTCAGATCTCAGCCTCCTGAGTAGTTTCGATTAAAGGCATGAGCCACTGACACCAAGCCTAAACTTATAACAAAATAATATGTCTTGGTTTACCCTATCAATGATGTGAAATAATGTTGGCAATTACCTTCAATAATTATTAATGAAAGGCTTATACACAATTTGTATGTTAAGTGCATACTTATAGCTACAATCCCCAACAGATATTTTTTCAGAATTTGCTTTTTACTTTTTTCTTCTAGATGATTTTCTGGATGTTGTCCTAAAAATTTCTATTTCTATACTTTTGTGCCAACCTGTATGCTGAGAGAAATGCCTTTCCTGGGATATTGAGTATTCAACTCAGAATAGATTTTCTTTGTCTTTCACATTTCCTAGAAGCCTTTTACATCTTTACCCTGAATGACCCATCCTTTCCATTGGACAATTTTTCCATGTCTTTAGTTGATGACTGATAGCATATATATTGCACATTTTCTACCCACAAGTGAAGTTGTAATTCTTTTTTCTTTGGAAATCATATGACTCTAATATGCAGCACCTCTAATCTTTCCTGAGAACCTGTCTGGCTAAATCATATTTCCTTTACAACACCTATTGAAATGTCTTTTTATGGCCCAAATAATCACAGTTTTATTTTTGAAATGAAAAACCAATGCCAGTTTATAGCCCATTTATAGAGATTAAATGGGTGACCTGATGTGAGACAAATGAGTGAGCTAACCTTTGTAAGTACATATTAGCATAACCTACTTTGTCAGGGCCACTTGAGTCATTCATTGAATTGTTCTACATCCTTTGGGTAAATGGACTTTTAAAGTTATAATGTTATAACCCAAATTAGAGTGAAAATGAAAGACATCAAAATATATGACCTATATCAATATAGAAATATAAAAAGATTATTTTTACATACTTAAGCACACAAGTAAACATGTTTCAACTAAGGCACACATCATTGTCTTCTTTATTAAGAAAATAAATAAAATATCTTTTATAATACTTGAATTGGATTCTGGAGTTGAATATTCAAATATGTTGAGTGGTTAAGAAATAGTATATGACCAATGTACTACAATATCATCATTAGCAAATATTCAGATATTAGCAGAGAAATGTTTGAGCAACAGAACATTATATACAGCTGTGCTCATAATGACCACTTGCTTCTAATCCTTATTATGCTAGGTGATCAATAATTTTTAATCAAGATGTATTATATAAAAATTAAATTGTTTAAAATTTATAACTCAAACTCAGGCTTAGCTAAACAGTATTTTTCTTATATATCATTCTGCCCAGTAATAAGCAAAGAACTTCAGTATTTACCACTACTACTCACATTATGCCACTTTGATCTATTTACATGTCAAAATAAAAAGATAATAAAAGACTTCAACAAACTGATACTGCAGTTTCTAACAAGTAAATTAAATTGTATTACAGTGCATCTGCAAAACTTGAAAAGTACTTAATGAATAATGTGACCTAATGCTCTTTATTGAAAGCTTAGCTTGAAGATAGAGTATACTGGAATTTTTTCATATGGTTTATCTGTTCCTCTGTTTAAAATTTATTTTACTTGAAGCAGTTAGTAAATAATATGATACAGTGAAGCTATTAGATCCAAAATAATTGCATATTACTCTCATTGAATTATGTCTTTATATCAAGTTACTGAAATTTTCTGAATCACATTTATGAAATATTTTAGTGCTTATCAAATAGCAGAAAAGGTCATTTTTGTCAACACTCAAGATTTAGCTAAGCTTTGCTCATTCACAGATACAGCCCAAATGATTTTATACTTACAATCTAAAAAGCCATAACCAACTTTGCTTCCAGTCTGAACTCCTACTTCTGATGTTCCCAGAGGCTAAGACACCAAAGTGCACCTTTCTGATAAATCATTTGTGACTTTTACAATCAATGACTTTGGTAAGCTTAATGAAATCAAAGTTCTCTCTCTGCCATATTGTTTCCATAATTTTAGCTAGGCTAAAATTAAAAATTATAAAAAGAAACAAACGTATGTGATCAAGATGCCACGTTCCAGGCCAAGTCTAACTTCCAGTGTCCATTCAAAATTGCAAGTTTCAGTGACCATGACTTTTTTAACCTTGCTTGTAAAATAACATGACATTATTATATGTATTACTTATTTAAGTCAATTGGAAATATTTTTCAAATGAAATATGTAATAAATTCAGACATTAAACATATAAACTGGTACCAACATTGTACTCTAACTTGAGCAATAAATAAATGACAAAACATACCTTTATATTTTAATGGTTGAAGTCTGATTGTCTAGTCTTGGATAATTAGTTGGATAATTAGGAGTCACATCACCTTAATAAAGAGTCATGAGTCATATGATCTTAGATTCCTTTCAGATCTTCAGTTTCCTCATCTATAAAATCATGATCATAATTATAGTGCTGACCTGAGAAGGTTGTTATGTAGACTAAATGCACACATTTCTGCCAAATTACTTAACCCATGTCCCATCACATATAATAGGTCGATGTTAACACTACTAAGATGACAAAGGTCATGTTCACATCTCACTTCAATTGAACCTAGGCCACAATTGACATAAAGCTTCTAGCTACCAAATTTTGGATTCATTATGTTGCTAATATTGTGAGTCTTCACTTCTCCTGAGATACTGCCAGGAAAAGATTGACAAAGTGTAGAGCTACTACATATGGGCTATTCCTTCCTTAAGATTAAAGATTTGCTTTTGTATCCAACAATGACATTACATAATTTCTTTAGTGATCCAAATGTCATGGAAACTAATCTGGAAACTTCTTTTAATGTGTAAGTTGAGAATGGAAATATAGATGAGCCCTTTTCCTCCATATAGAGCCATAATCTCTTTAAGAAAAGAAACTAAAAATAAAGAGACGAAGGCAACTCTTAAAAATGTATTCTTTGGCATTTGTAGCTATGGCTCTAAAACTACATTGTCTTTATCGGTCACTTGATTTTAATTAATCAATCCTCTGAGATCTGGCTTTATGCTGTGTCATTAAAATAAAATGTATAACCTTCAGTGCATTCAAAAAATAAAGCAGAAATGTTGAACTATTTTTTTTCCTTCTCTCACACCAATCTACTCAGAATTTTTTCTGTGTCGGGACGGAACTCATGGTTTTGGATTTGCTAGGCAGGCATACTAGCAGTTGAACCATGCCTGCATCCACTTGGCATTAGTTATTTCAAGTTAGAGTTTTGCTTTATGGCTAGCCTTCGCTGCCATTTTCCTACTTATTTTATGCTTTCTTTTACCACTGGGGAGGCCTATGACATGGCTCCAGCTATTCTCTTTCCCCTGTAGCTGGAGGAAAAGAAACATACTACAATACTCAGCCATTAGTTTAGAGGTAGTCTTGGGAATTTATTTTTGACCAGGCTGATATTTAACGTGTATCCACTGGTCTCATCTCTTCACTTCCCAAGTATCTCATGATGATCAGCTTGAGCCACTGGACTTGAATTTTAGTTAGACTTTTAATGTCAAACAATATTTTGGGAAACCTTTTATCATTAATCCCCTTAACCTAGTTCACTCGCTGTTTTCCCCATCCTAGGTAATGTCACCTTCATCCTTAAAACTTATCAGGTCACAAGTACCAAAATTATTATTGACTTTTTTTGATACAGCATCAAGAAATCCTGTGCATACACTTTCATAATTAGATGCAGGATCTGACCACTTCTATAACCATTTGTTTCTTAAATTATTGTGGCTTCCTTATTACAATACTTCATTTTCTTTCTTTAAATATTGCAAAATAATAACCATAGTGATCCTTTGGAATCATAAATCAGATATTTCTCTGCTCAAAGCCATATAATACTTCCCAACTCAGCTAGAATAACAGCTCACATCTTTATGAGCCTCTGCTGAGTCCCTTCACAATTTGACATGGTTGCCTTTCAAGTATTTTCTCACATTATTTCTGTACTCTTACTTCACCCCAGTGAAACTGGTTTCTTTCTTTATCATGCCAGGCATGCTCTGTCAGAGGGTGTTAGCACTTATACCACCTATTCCTAGGAGGCTCTTTTATGTATGTCCCTCACTCACTCTTTTTTTTTCCTCTTCTCTGTGAAGCTCAACCCTGATGAGCTGCTTAATTACCCCTGGCATTCTCATTATTTTAGCATTTTCTGTCATTCTTTTGATAATTCTCACTTCCTTATTCTTTAAATATTTATTCCTTGAAAGCGTTAAACTGTGTATGCATGTATGACAATAATTTGTGATGCTAACTGTGTCATTCAGAAGCTATTTCATGACATCGTATTTTGTTCTCTGTAAGGATTAGAAAATGGGCCCTCAGAACATTACCCTCGATTTCAATAGGAAGAAAATGGTCATTTTAGGAGGAGCTAGAATTTGAATTTAAGGAGCATCAGGAATGGAACACAAATTTCAGTTATGTGACAATTTTTTGTGCCAGTCCTAAGACCCTGAACTCAGGGCCTAGGCACTGTCTCTGAGCTTATTTTGCTCAAGGCTAGCACTTTACCATTTGAGCCACAGTGCTACTTCCACCTTTTTCTGTTAATGTGGTACTACAGAATCAAACCCAGGGCTTCATGTATGCTAGCCAAGCGCTCTACCACTAAGCCACATTCCAAGCTCATGTGACAATTTTTGTCATTTATTGGTATAATCTGAACTCTGTTAGTATCAATGGACAGAAACAAATCCAGCCAATTGGAGAATACAAGACGGTGGAATTTTCATTCCACTAATTCTATCTAAAAACAAAAAGAAGAAGAAATTAAATAATCTTGAATAAAACCCAACTGCTCATATTGAGTCTTTTGTGTTACTGGGAATCATGACATACGAGCAATTTTTATATAAAAAGACTTTTAGAATCATTGGGTATTTGAACCTTCAGGCTTTAAGACCCCTTTTGCATTCATTTGGAATCAATCCTCTATTCTGTATCTTATCTCATTTTTGGTCATTTCCTACAATACTAATTTTGAGATGTTAGAGGGATTCTGAGCTTTAAAAGAAGAGTCGCTTAGCTTCTTGCAGACATGTAATTTGAAGGTTAAATCAACACAGAATGAAAAGAGGAAAAGCAGTCCAATTATTACTCCCTTTACTGTATATGCAGAAGGAGGGAAAGTCATAGCTGTGTCTTTGAAATAATCTATCCTGTCAATCACAGAACATACCACATAACAGGCACCTCACAAATAAATTCACAGAATTAATTATATAACATTAATGCTAAGGTTTTTTATTTCTAATGACTTTTAAACATTTTAGAATTCACATAATATCTTTCTCAGTTTCTGTCTAATGGAAACAGCTGAAAAATCACATCTTTTATTTCAAGCATACTCATAACATTTAATTTTCAATTCAAGGTATCTATTTTGTTTGGGAATAAAGCCAATACTGGAAAAAAGGATTTGGATGTTTAATCAATTTTAACTGAAAACTATTTGTTTCTCTTTTACTTGATGAATAAATATTTTCATCCATTCAAATGATGATACCTGTATTCATTATTCCATTAGTAAAAACATTTTTTTTCATCTCTATCATTGAAAGCTGTTCTTGTTCTCTAGGTTTTGCTTTTATTGAGCAGACAATGTTTCTATATGCAATTTACAACTAAGTCTCAAAACTCAAACCATAATTATGAACACAAATACATTACTCATTATTGTTAAAACACATTTAACTGATGATTATACCAGTGACATTTTTATATGACTAACTGCTTTCATGTGCTCCTTAGTTTGTCTCTCAAAGTCTTTTTACACCACGTGAAGGACAATCTCATTCATACTAGTGGAAAGTGATACAAATGACAGAAGCTTGTGGCTTTTGCAGAATTCTGATTAGCTGGAAATTTACTTCTACGAGCTTTGTTCCATAGACATTATTATTGTTTAAATAGGATGGCTTGATTCAATACTGTGTTTCCCATGTTTCCTAGTCTTCACAGCTTGAGAGTAAACCTATCGTAACAATCAACATGAACTTCTATTTCTCTACAATCTGTCTGAATGTGCCTTTTGAAAACAAGTCTCCAACAAACTGACTCACTGATTTTTATTTGCAATACCAGAATATCATAATTTCTGTACAGTAAATATCTCTCTTATATAACATCTTATCTTCAATTGGAAGAGGAAATATCTGGGAAAATATTAATTTATTTAATTCTTCCACCTATTTAAGTTCAGGGTCATGCATAGTAGCACAAGCCTATAATCCAAACTACTTGGGAAATGCAGATCAGGAGAATTACCATTTAAGCACAATAAATATACAAGGGCCAACCAGTAAGCCAGGCATGATGAACTGTACCTGTAATCCCAGCTAAACTGCAGATGTATGTAGTAGGAAATTGTTCAAATGCCAGCTCCTAGGTAGAGAAATAAGATCCCATACAAAATGTAAAAGCAAAATGACTAAGATCATGGCTCAAATGGTAGAGTGCCTTCCTAATAAGCATTGGAGCCTTGTGTTCAAATACTAGTACAACTTCCTTCTCCCAAATCTCAGCTGCTAGAAAATAAAAAGTAGTAGTAGTTATGCTTGCTATTTTTGAAAGTTCGAGTAAAATTAATGTATTTACAAAATGGCACAAAATTGAATGCAGCAGTCACTGCACATGTGCACCTCATTCATATTGTCCACAATGAACAGGTTGCAATGCCATAAAACTGAGAATGAGCTCCAATGATACTGCTAAGCACTGAAGTTACAAAAGTTACATTGAAATGGACAAACATTGCCCACATGAGAGTCTACTGTTGAAGCTGAAACAGATTTAAGACAAGTTAAGTTTAAGCTTTCTTGCTTAAATAGGCATAAAAAGACTTAGGAGACTATTGTTAAATATATCCTGTTATTGGTTCAATGACTGTCAGAAAATGAGGACTTAATGAAAATAAAAATGCTTCCATAAAATATATTAATTATTACAGTTATTATATCAACTATGGGTCCCAAATAATTATTTTTTAAAAAATTAATAAATTACAAATCTAAAACCAAACACAAAGCAAAATTTGTCTCATATGTTGATGAATATATTTGACAATTGTTACATATTGTTAGTCTAAAATGTTGTTCAACAACAATTTAATTCTAGTTGGGTTAAGATTCTTTTTCTTATTGAGAAACCTTACTCATGTAAGTAGATGTAAATGCAAAAAGTTTAGACATTCAAATTATTTGACAAAATCACAAAATGAGTTAACAGAAGCTATATTAATAACATTTCATCTGATAATTTTCTACGCTTTCATACAATTTTCATTTCTTTTGATTTTTAAAATTTTCCTTAATACCATTAGTTGCACAAGGGGATTTCAGTCTGCTCTGTCATATGCATACATTATACCTTGATCAGCCTCACCACCCCATTACTTTCCCTCCTCCCTTCCTGAAATCAACAAGCTTTACTTCTGCATTTTCACACATATAAATAAAGCATTTTGACCATATTCACCCTCTCCATTTGTTCACCCTTTTCCACAAATAATTTATTTTTACTTCTCATAGCTACAGTCTAATTCCAATTTTCAAAAGCAGAAAACAAACAGAGTTGAACCAGGAGTTTCATTGTCCAGAGGTAATTGTGGCTATAGAAGTTAAACAAACCAAAAATGAGGGCATTCCATTAAAAGCTACCCTCAAAGGCCTATTAGAGCAATTAGCATCTGTATTAATATTAGCCCTGGCAGGGAGAGTTTCAAAATTATTTCTCATATACCTTAATAAGCTTTTATTATAGAAACCCTGAGGTATTTTATATCTCACATGGAAGAGTATAATTAGACATAAATTGATGGGCCTATTCCTGCTGTAAAACTGGAATTTATAACAGATGATTCCAAACTTGTTCTTTTCCTGGTATTATGCCTCAAAAGCATCTGCAAGTGTTGTAACTAATCTTGTAAAATAATTGGTAACCAATCTGCACACCATTTCCCGTTTCTTGATATACAAACCATTTTAAGATCAGCCAGGTACAATTCTTTTACAGCTCTTCCCAAACACTATTGAGCACCTAATGACCTTGATAAAATTATCTTCATTAGAGTCTTAAATGCTAATCCACTTTGTCTTGGTGAAGGTCTTTTGCAGTAAAATGAGCTTTTGGTAATCTGCAGCCTGAAAAAGAACCTTTGTTTTAGGTACATTGCTTCTGGAATGTTATCTCATAAATTTTCATTCCCCTGTGGTTCAGTAATGTAATGTTTTATTAGTGATCTGGCTATTATATATTTTCAAAATTCCTAGAGAATTAAAAATATTCTAAAAGATACTGCACACACAACCTGTATTTTTCTTTTATTATAAAGATGCTGTACAAAGGAGTTACAGTTACATGAGTAAGGCAATGAGTACATTACTTGTCGATCATTGTTACCCCTTCTCTTATTGTTGTCCCACTATCCCTTTCCTCCCCCACCTCCCACCATCCTATCCCCCCACCAAGTTGTAAAGTTCATTTCCAATATACTGTCATGTGGGTGTAATTGTTACAATGGGTCATCTTGTGTCATTGTTTCAGGGTTTTGTTATTCCTCCACCCCTCTCCAGATTAGACAAATGTATAAACAAGATTCAGGGCACTGGAATCAAATACAGTGACAACAGGGGTTATATCATGGGGGAAGAACATAAAATGGAAACAGAAAAATCATACAGAACATTTAAAACAACAACAACAAAGACAGACCTCTTGTGTCCATATCTTGGGGTTCATTTCTCTTACCATCATCTCATATGGTCATATGTACATATATGGGTGTTGGATCTTTTAAAATGCCTTTTCTGCCTCTATTGAGATAATCATGTCTTTGGTATCCTTGCTCTTGTTGATGTGATGAATTATATTATTTGATTTCTGAATATTGAACCAGCTTTGAATCCTTGAAATGAACCCTGTTTGATAGTGGTGTGATTTTTTTGATGAGTTGTTGAAGTTGATTGGTCAAAATTTTGTAGAGAAGTTTTGAATTGATGTTCATAAAAGAAATGGGTCTATAGTGCTCTTTCTTTGATGAATCCCTGCCTGGTTTTGGGATGAGTGTTATGATAGATTCATAGAAAGTGATTGGTAGTGAACTTTCATTTTCAATTTCATTGAAGTGTTGGAGGAGAATTGGTGTGAGTTCTGCTTTGAAGGACTTGTAGAATTTAGCATTGAACCCATCTGGTCCTGGGCTTTTCTTGGATGGGAGGTCTCATCGCTGTTTCTATTTCAATGCTTGGAATGGGTATGTTAAATTGGTTTACCTCATTTTGGTTTAGTTTGGGCATATCAATAGCTTCCTGTATTTTTTTTATAATTTTTCTATAATTCCCTGTAGCTTCTCAAAAGTGTTGAAATAATAACACCATGTTCTTCAGCATAAAAATAGCGACCATCTTTTCCAGTAAAAATCCCTACTAACTTTCCCATCTAACTTGAAGATAAACTGAAAAAATGGCTGTTTCTGACTATGAAACTTGTAAATATTCATCAAAAATGCAAATATAGAAAGAACAAACAAGTCTAACACTGGTAGATCTAGCGTGTAATCCTAACTACTCAGGAGGTTGAGATCTGAGGGTTATGGTTAGAAGCCAGCCCCAGAAGGAAAAGCTGTGAGGCTCTTATTTCTAATTAAGCACCAAAAACCAGAAGTAGAACTGTGAATCAACTGATAGAGCTCTAGCCTTGAACTAAAGAAGCCTAGAGACAGATCACAGGTCCTGAGTTCAAGCCCCAGGACAGCCTAAAAACAAAAGCCACAAAAAACAAATCATGGTAAAGGAGATATGAATCATGAATATAAGCCACCAAAATTTCAAAGAAAAAGACTCACATATTGCTTTGAATAATTGGATTACTGGAATAGCATAATTTTGTTACACAATGAAACACTTTTAGGAATAGATCATTATTTCTAGTTTGTTATCTTTATTGTTATCAGTGATCAGGGGCATAAGCCTACATGCTCCAGACTCACCCTTATAGATGCTGCTATTTAAATAGATGTGATGACAAAAATAATTTGGATTTGGGGACTTTTCAGCTCAGTTTACTTCATAGAATCCCATACAATTGACTCCTAGACAGTAGTGATTCTACCAGTCTACATAATACTAATCAAAAAAGCACTTTATGTAAATGAAAATCCAGTTCCTTAAATTACTTTGGCTCTAGGTTTTTTTTTACCTCATTCTTTAAACTTTGATGATTAATCTTCATATCCTTTCTCAAAATTTTGCCTTCATATTCAAATCATTCCATGACCTTTCTTACTTTGCTTTTCCTCCTACTTGTCTCATCAATGATTTACAGTTATGAAACAGTCAAAAGTAGCAAACTAAATAGTCAAAGCAACTCTCTTAAGAGTTTGACCCAGGAGGACAAAAATTTTCAGAAAAACCACAGTAGAAGATACTGTCATATATATGTTATGATTAAAATGTTCAAAATGTTTTTTATAGAGTCCTAATACTGTAATGGCTTCAGCATCTACAATACAGGTGTATCATAATCATATAACAATATTTGAAATTATCTTCTTCAGGGATTGGGCCAGACATAATTAGTTTACAAATCAGAAAATTGAACACACAGAAAGAAGCCACAAACGAAAGAGAAACAATTCAAAATATAGACATGCACTCACATCAAAATGGGACAATGAATCTTGTTGATATTGGCTTGAGAAGTGGAGAAAAAAGATGAGTGATGGGGACTTAAGTCTGAACAAAATGTGTAGTATGTATACATGAAAATATTATTTAAAACCTCCAAGTATGACTAATTCATGCTAATAAAAATGTGGGAAAAATGATAGCCAGATTTAGAGCATTAACAAAGCATAGAGTTTCAGTTTCTTTTAATCTAGAACACATCCTATTCACCATACTGTATTTTTTTATTCTGTATGTATCACCAATCTTCCACTCAATTCTAACATGACTTCTGTTCACATAGCTAATTATTGTTACCTTCATTCTGTTACAAATACTTACATAAACATGCATAGAACATTTGAAAATAGCAACGCAAGTGATTAACTGGTTCCAAATTTAAAGATACATTCTTTTACTCAAGCGACAGTAGAAAACAATTCCTGTCACATAGTGACAGTATGTACATTTTGATAATGATGAAAAATTTATAGTGGAAATGGGACAAGATGCTTTTCTCTCCTATAAAATGGCTATGTAGTTCATGCTTAAAATCCTTTCTACTCAAGAGGGAGAAGTTGGAGCATGGTGATTCAAAGCCAGTGTAGACAGAAAAATCTATGAGACTCTTATCTCCATTAAATTACCAAATATGTCAGCAGTGGTGCTGTGGTTCAAGTGATAGAGTGATAGCCTTGAACTAAAGAAGTTCAGGTACAGTGCCCAAGCCCTGAGTTCAAGCCCGAGGATCAGCACACATACAAAAAAAAGCCCTGTATGTAAATGGTAAAGAATGGCTATTATTTTTGGTGTTTTAAATTGAAAAATTTTACACAGAGGGGTTACTGTTACATGAGAAAGGTAATGAGTACATTTCGTATTGGGCATTGTTGCCTCATTTGTTTCCCACTACCATCCTTACCCTCCCACCTGCACAACTACCCCACAGGCCCCTCCCCCAATCCTATCCCCTTCTGACCCCTCACACCCCACCCCCGCCAAAGTTGTAAAGTTCCTTTTCAACATAGTGTTTTGTACATCT
Source organism: Dipodomys ordii (assembly GCF_000151885.1). Taxonomy (NCBI): domain Eukaryota; kingdom Metazoa; phylum Chordata; class Mammalia; order Rodentia; family Heteromyidae; genus Dipodomys; species Dipodomys ordii. The sequence goes on from NW_012267296.1 coordinate 4,406,928, forward strand.
TATTATCTGATTGTTACAATGGATCAACCTGTATCCTTATTAAAGTATTTTATTCTTTCTCTTCCTTTCCCTGAATTAGAGAACTTTATATACAATATAGAGGGTACCCATATCAAATACAGTGAAAACAGGGGTTATACCGTGGGGAGGAACATACAGAGAAACCAAAAAATTCACATGGTACATTATAAATACTTTAGAAAAAATAGCAAGAAAGAAAAAAGATATTTGTATCCCTATCTTGGAGTACATTTCACTTAACATCATCTTATATGGTCATATGAACATAGCTTTTGGCCTTTTCTGCTGGCCCTAAACATGTACTAGTTTTTGGAAATAAGGGAAACGATGGGACATATGTTTTTGAAGGCCTGGTTTATTCACTTAATATATTTTTTTCCAAGTCTTTCCATTTCCTAGCAAATGGGGCAATGTCATTCTTTCTGAAGGAGGCATAGAATTCCATTGTTTATATATACCACATTTTCTTGATCCATTCATCTAATGAAGGGCATCTAGGTTGGTTCCATATCTTAGTTATGGTAAATATGCTGCAATAAACATAGTTGTTCTGGTAGCTTTAGCATGGTCTTGTGTGTGATCTTTTGGGTAAATGCCCAAAAGTGGGATTGCTGGGTCATAGGGGAGCTCTATGTGGAGACTTTAGAGGAACCTCCAAACTACTTTCCAAAGTTGTTGAACAAGTTTACACTCCCACCAACAAGGCAGTAAGGTTCCCTTCTGTCCACATCCCCTCCAGCATCTGTTCTTATTAGAGTTCTTGATTATAGCCATTCTAACTGGGGTAACGTGGAATCTTAATGTTGTTTTGATTTTCATTTCTTTTATGGCGAGAAGGTTAAGCATTTCTTCATGTGTCTATTGGCCATTTTTATTTCCACTTCAGACAAGTTTCTGTAAGTCTTTAGCCCACTTATTTATCAGGCAGTTGTTTCTTTGCGGATTTGTTATTGGGGGATTTAATTTTTTGTGTTCCAAGTACATTTTAGATATGAGACCCTAATCTGTTGTATGGCTAGTGAAGATCTCCAAATCCGTGGGCTTTCTATTGATCTTACTAGCTATGTCCTTTGCCATGAAGAAGCTCTGAAGCTTCAAGAAGTCTCGTTTGTCCAACCTTTCTTTGATTTGTTGTGTTTCTGGGTCTCTATTAAGAAAATTTTGGACTGTGCCAAGGAGACCAAGGGTTTCTCCTATTTTGTCCTATAATGTTTTCAGGGTGTCTGCTTTGACTGCCATGTCTTTGATCCATATGGAGTTGATTCTGATGCAGGTTGATACATAAGGATCTGGCTTTAGTTTTCTACAGGTAATTAACCACTTTTGCCAGCATCATTTGCTGAAGAGGCTGTCTTTCTTCCATTATATTTTTTTAGCTCACTTATTGAAGATTAGCTGGTTATAGGTCTGCGGATTCACTTCAGTCCTAGTCCATTGGTCCTCAGGTCTGTTCTTGTACCAGTACCAAGCTGTTTTGATTACTAGGGCTTTATAGTAGAGTTTGAAATTTGGTATTGATATTTCTCCAGCACTATTCTTTCTGTTAAGGATCATTTTTGCTATTCGGGGTCTTCTATTGTTGTATATAAATTTTTGGATTGCTTCTTCTATTTCTTTGAAGAATGAGGTTGGAAGATTGATAGATATCGCATTGATTTTGTACATAGCCTTGGGAAGTATTTCCATGTTCACGATGTTGATCCTTCCAATCCAGGAGCAGGGGAGGGTTTTCCACTTCCTAAGTTCTGCTTTGATTTCCTTTTTCAGGCTTTTAAAGTTTTCATCATAGAGTTCCTTCACTTTTCTGTAATTAATTCCTAGGTATTTTTTTATTTGGGGCTATTACAAGAGGAGTTGCTTTGCTGATTTCAGCCATGGTTTTCTTATTGTTGGCATACAGAAAAGCCATTTATTTTTGAGGGTTAATTTTATACCCTGCTACTTTGCTAAAGTTTCAAATCAGCTACAAAAATTTGGGAGTGGATTCTGTGGGATTCTTTAAATACAAGATTATGTCACCTAACCAAGCACCAGTGGCGCACACCTGTAATCCTAGCTACTCAGGAGGCTGGGATCTGAGGATCATGGTTCAAAGCCAGCCTGGGCAGAAAAGTCCGTGAGACTCTTATCTCCAATTAACCACTAGAAAATCAGAAGTGATACTGTGACTCAAGTGGTAGAGCGCTCACCTTGAGTTGAAGAGCACAGGCACAGCACCCAGGCCCAGAGATCAAGCCCCATGACAGACCACAAAAAAAAAAGATCATGTCATATGCAGAGAGGGAGAGTTTTACTTCATCTTTCTTTATTTTGGTCTCCTTTATGTTTGCATCTGGTCTCATAGCTGTAGCTACGAATTTTAATACTAAATTGAAGAGAAGTGGAGAGAGTGGACATCCTTGTCTTGTTCCTAAGTTTAGAGAAACTAGCTTTAGTTTTTCACCATTAAGTATAAGGCTGGCTGTAGGTTTGTCATATACAGCCTTTATTGTATTGAGGAATGTTCCCATGGATTCCTAATTTGTCCAGGGCCTTCATCATAAAGGGGAGCTGGACCTTGTCAAATGCTTTTCATGCATCAATTGAGATAAACATGTGGTTCTTATCCTTGTTCTTGTTGATGTGATGAAGTATAATGATTTGCACATATTGAACCAGCTTTGCATCCCTGAAAAAAATCCTGTATGTGTCCAGTATATGATATTCTTTATGAATTGTTGAATTTGATTGGCCAAAATTTTGTTGAGAAGTTTTGCATAGATGTTCATCAAAGAAATGGGTCTATAGTTCTCTTTCTTTGATGAGTCCCTGCCTGGTTTGGGGATGAAGATTATGATGGCTTCATAGAAAGAGTTCAGTAGGGAACTTGCAATTTCATTGAAGAGTTGGAGGAGTATTGGTGTAAGCTCTGTTTTAAAAGCCTTGTAGAATTCTGCTGTAAATCCATCTGATCCTGGGCTTTTCTCAGGTGGGAGGTCTCATTGTTGTTTCTATTTCAATGCTTGATATTGGTTTGTTAAGCTGGTTTGCCTCATCTTGGTTTAGTTTCCTCATGTTGATATTTGCTAGGAAATTGCCCATTTCATCCAGATTCTCAAACTTATTTGCATAAAGTTTTGAGAATATTCCCTTATAATGTGTGAATCATGGTTGTTTCTGTGGTGATGTTTTATTTTCATCTCTGAGTTTGTTTATTAAGGTATGTTCACTTCTTTTTCTGATAAGATTTGCAAAGGGTCTGTCAATTTTCTAAGAGTCTGTTAATTCTTTTGAAGAACCAACTCTGTTTTATGTTTCTATGATTTTTTTGGATTCTAATTCATTTAATTTTGATTTAATTTTAATTATTTCTTTCCATCTACTGGATTGAGTTTAGCTTGCTGATCTTTTTCTTGGAGGTTCAGATATCTCATTAAATTGTTGGTTTCAGATCTGTCCAATTTGTTGATGTAGGAACTCAGAGCTATAAAATTGCCTCTGAGTACTGCCTTTGCTGTGTCCCAGAGGAGCTGATAATTTGTGTGTTCATTTTTTTTAATATCATGAACATTTGAATTTTGTTTCTAATCTCTTCCATGATCCACTGGTGATTCAACCGTGTGCTGTTCAGCTTCCATGTGTTACAGAACTTTCTTTGGTGGATTTTAGTGTTGAGTTCTAATTTTATTCCTTTGTGGTCTGAGAGAGTATAGGGCATAACTTCAGTATTTCTGAATTTGGATGTTTGCTTTGTGACCTAAAATGTGATCTATTTTGGAAAATGTTCCATGTACTGCTGAGAAGAAAGTATATTCTGATGGTGCTGTGTGAAATATTCGGTAAATTTCTGTTAAATCTACTTCTTCTATGCAATTGATTAGATCTGGGGTTTCTGTGTTATTTTTGCCGAGTTGACCTATCTAGTGGGGATAGCAGTGTATTAAAGTCCCCAACATATAATGTTTTTGGATCTATGTGAGAGTTGAAGGAAAATACTTTTGGGCATTTACCCAAATGCTTACAAACAAGACCACACTAAAGCTACCACCACAACTATGTTCATTGCAGCATTATTTACCATAGCTAAGATATGGAACCAACCCAGATGCCCCTCAGTAGATGAATGGATCAAGAAAATGTGGTATATATACACAATG
>NW_012267296.1:4411594-4469635 GCF_000151885.1 Dipodomys ordii
AGGAGGCTGCAATGCTTGGTAAGAAATGTACGCATTATCCTGCCCATGCAATTGTAACCCCTCTGTACAGTATGTTAACAAATAAAATAAAATAAAATTAAAAAAAAAGAAAATACTTCTTTATCTCTTCTTATTAATTTTGTTGTTATGATTGCAACTCCCTCCTGTTTATGGGGGGTATTTGCTTGGTAGATTTTATTTTTGCCTTTCACTTTCAAAAGGAAAGTGAAATGGAAAGATGTGACTCTTGAAGGCAGCAGATAGAAGGATCTTGCTTTTTTATTCAACTATAATGTCTATGTCGCTTAATTAGAGAGTCAAGTCTATTAGTATTGGGAGTTCAGACTGAGAGGTATTTGGTAGTTCCTGCCATGTTATCCAACTTTTTGGTTGCTGTGACAACTGGGTTCTTCCTATGGTTCTTGGATTCTCAGTTTGGGTGTAGCTACTTGGCCTTTATTGTGGTCTTTTTGGTCTTCTATGTGTAGGACATGTTTAAGTATCTTTGGTTTGGTGGAGATATATTGTTTTAGTTTTTCTTTGCTATGGAAGGTTTTTATTTGACCTAACGTTAGGAAGGAGACTTTAGCTGGGTATGGTATTCTTGGTTGATAGTTGTTTGTCTTTAAGGCATGGCATACATCATTCCAGGCTCTTTTTGCTTTAATTGTCTCTGCTGAGAAATCTGAGGTGATTATGAAGGAGAGTTTAGCTGGGTACAGTATTCTTGGTTGATAGTTGTTTGTTTTTAGGTCATGGCATACATCATTCCAGGCTCTTCTTGCCTTGATTGTCTCTGCTAAGAAATCTGAGGTGATTCTAATTGGTTTCCCTTTATAGGTGATTGATCTTTTCTCCTTGACAGCTTTAAGGATCTTTTCCTTGGTCTGAGTTGATCCTGTGTGGATTATAATGTGACTGTGGGATGTCCTATTCTGGTCTGGTCTATTTGGACTTCTAAAAGCTTCTTGTATCTGAAAAGGCCTATCTTTTTGTATGTTTGGGAAGTTTTCTGCTAGGATCCTGTTAAATAAATTTCCTAGACCATTAACTTCTGTGTCTAGGTGCTCCTCTACACCCATTATCCTCAGATTAGGCCTTGTGATGGTTTCTTCCAAATGTTGAATAGATCTATCATATTTCTTGGATTTGTCTTGGATAGTTGCATGTTCTTTCTCTATAATATCTAGGCTGTCTTCAATCCCGAGATTCAATCTGCATGGTCAAACCTACTGTCAAGACTTTCTAGTTTTTATTTCTTTTCCTTCTAATTGGTCTGCTTTGATGGCTTCAAATTCTTTGTTGGAGCTTTGTTTTAGATCTTGCATGAACGTCTTTTTTTCCTGAATTTGGTGTTCAGTGTTTATTTTCAAATCACTTCACTGATTGGTTTTTCTTTCCTCAGACTCCCTTTCCTCTGACAGACTTTGTTGTCTCCTGGAATTCCTTTAGTTGTCTGTTTGTGGATTCCATGAATGCCTTTATTAATCTTTGTCTATTCTCATCAGGCTCACACAATTCCTGTATTTCTCTTTGATTAGCTACCTATGCAATTCCTGTATCAGAATTTGTTCTCTACCTGCTCATGCAATTCCTGTATTTCTGTTTGACTGTTCTCACCCTGCTCACACAATTCCTCTGTTAATCTTTGATTCACTTCCTCATGCTTACGAGGTCCCTCCATTAACCTTTGTTTACCCTCACCATGCTCGCGAAGGTCCTGTATTAATCTTTGGTTAGCCTCCTCTCACTCTTTGACATGCTCACCCTGAGTCCTTTGCATGTTTTCAATCTTTTCATTCACCATGTTTAACAGTAGTGTTTGTCGACCTTTTTCTGAACTTTCTTCTGGATTATTCATTAACTGTTCTGACACCTGATTATCATGAGTGGGAGTTGAGATACTGGGACTTGCCATTTTGTTGTGTTTCTCCAGCTTGTTCTGCCCATTTGGTATGAAAGTAACACCAATTTCATGCTAGAACACTATTTTAAGGCAAGCATCAACCAGAGTCCTGTAGTTGCACAGTCAAAATGGCTAAAGATAAATCTAGTTCAACAGATGCAATCTATTAAACTTCAAACAAATATTGATTAATGGGCTAGGAACATCGAAGAGTGATTCAGCAGACCAGAAATTAATAGGGTTAGGGAGAATTGTGGGGAAAAATATGATTAGAGAAATGTGGAGAAATAAAAGGAAAGAGTGAATTTTAGCAAGTCCTAATCTCAGAGAGGAAATGGGTAGAATAGAATGAAAGGAGAAAGATAAAGAAACAAGAAAAAATGAAAAAAGAAAAATTTAAATTTAAAAATGAAATACTTAAAAGTATGTAAGTATAAAGAAATATTATTGAGAGAAGAAAAGGATAGGATGAGAGAGATAAAAGGAAAAATGAAAAAATAAAAAATTAAAATTAAAAAAATGGAATACTTAAAAATTAGGTATCAAAGATGCAGCTCTTCTTTGGTGGTGAGGGTGTGGCTACCTTTCTGCCTCTGCTCTGTGAGAAGTGAGGATGTCTTGAGAGTAGTCATGGAAGCTTCTTGGTTCCTGGGCTGTCCCTAGTTTGCAATCAGCAACATGAAGATTTCTGCTTCTTGTCAGTTCTCGTTTGTGGTGAGTAGAATCTGCTCCCACACCGCAACTGGCGCCTTCGTCCCAGACTCTCTCTGTTGATATTGTGGCTGTGGCATGTGCCTCCACCACCTGCTGCAGACACGTGCAAGTGCTCAGATCTGTGTCCTTGACCAAGCTGCCTGGATTTTCCCTCATTGGCCAAACTATCTCTACTGTGATAGCACACTTGGTGTGATTCTCTAGCCTAGGACTGTTCACTGGAACACTAAAACTGCTTTCTATGTGACATCTTGTTTAGTCTCCAGCTTCTCCACCACCATCTTCAAAAGATGTCTTATTCTTTAGGTTTATCAATAATATTGTGTTAAACCTGTTTATAAATTTAATGAGAGTTGTTTTTTTATTTTATTGAATATTCATGCCTGTATTATATTCAAGTCTATAGTATAATTTATTTCCTTTTGCTTATACTATCTTTGATTTATTTCATCAGTGTTTTATGTTTTTCATATACCATACTTATACATGTTTTATTAGATTTACACTTATTCCTTTCATTCATTGGACTGTAAATGGTATTACATTATTAATTTCATTTTCATTTTGATTTAATATAAAGAAGGGAAATTGACTACTATATTAATCTTGCATCTTGTAACATCTGATTTGAGTAATGTTTGAATTCAGATTCTCAACATCCATATCCTGCGATGCAATTTTATTCTTTGTGGCATTAAAAATGTAGTAGAGGCAGTATTATAATATGTTCCCTACTTGTCTTCCAAGACTTCATCTTAAACTCTGCAGATTTTAGTTCTCATGGTATCTTGATTTAACTAAAAGTTATAAAAATAAAATTTTCATTTAGCAATCAATTCATACCTAAAAAATTTGCCTGAAGTTTTGTTGATTGAAATGTTGAGGAGTTCAGCCTATATAGTTAGTCAGCATGAATGACTAAGTTGTACAATTTTCTATAAGTTTCTTACTGCTAAAATTATTTCTATAAATACATCAAGAATAAGCATCCTTGGGGAATTACCAAGGACTTTTTAACCTGTATTGCACATGACTTTATTGCCTGTCTCATTTCTTCCTTCTTTCCCTAAGCCTAAGAGAATGTGTTTGGTCTGAAACAAATCTTTTTCACTTCCTATTTCTTTGAGAAGCTCTGTCCAGCTTGTAGATTACCTTCTTTTATGTATGGCATTTTTGTCAAAACATGTATATAATTCACTTAAAATTAGGAAACAAGGATAACTAAGTCTTCATGTGTACAGATTTTTTTTATAATAAGCCAATATTAATGATATCACCATTTCTTCCTGGCAAAACCTTTATAAGATAATTTTAATCCTGATTTTAAGATGTTAACAAGAAAAAATGTCCATATTTTATAAACCTTTGCACAAATGTCTTTGAAGAATTTCAACCTTAAGTGATTTATCTTCATTATCCTTCAATCTTGAATATTTAAAACAATGACTGGTATATAGTGAACATTTTAGAATATATGTTCTTGAATTATTTTTTATTAGCATTTCACATATTCAGAGTACTTACCATTTCTAGGTCACAAAAACTTGGTATTTTATTTACTGAGAAAAATTTGTATTATGTGTTGATATTCGTTCACCAACCAAGCCAACATTTATATCTCAATCCATTTTGAATAAAGCACAAATCATAATTATTATAACTCATAACTATATGTCTATTATTTTGGATTTGATATGTGATAGTGAATGACTTGAATCATAAGAATGAATATGCAATTAAAATTTGTTTGATGATTTGACCTTGAAATGTTATGCATAATTATTCAGCACATGGATTAAAATAATATTTTTATTATTCTCCTAGATGAATGTGAAATGTGATTTTGACAATTTCATTTTGCCACTTATGTGATTGTCAATATGCATCCACTAAATCAATCATTTCTTCATTTGTTTTAATTTCTTTAATTACTGATAGATCTAAAGTCAAAAATTTCATCTGTGAAACTGATCTGTTAATGTGTTTGAACTCAGCCAGCATTGGCCAAATAATCCTGGTTTGGATCCAGTCTTTTAAATCTTATTTGCAATTCCTGAAACATGAACAGTAAAATTTACAGCAAAACAAATGTACTGATGTCATGAGTTATTATTATTGGGATTTAAGTTAAAATATTTCAGTTGCCTCCAAGTCTATCTATCTACACTTAGTTTAATGCATTTTTTTCTCTCAAATGTTAATCAAGCTTCTCTTAACCAATGTAACTTACATACCTGCTTCTAGGTATATGTTGGAGAGGTATTTGATTCCAAGTACATCTAAAATGCCACTTTTGTATCTGTGACAGAATGTATCTATAAATTGGTATGTATGTGGTAACAGCTCCTGTTTATGACATTGCCCAACTGATGATTAGCACTAGCTGACACATAGGATATTAAAATATTGAAATGAAACAATTAAAATTATCATTAGATAATTTCATTTTAAATATAACAATGCATTAATATTTTCTTTTTTCTTATTGTTTTTGTTTTCAAATTTTCTATTGTAATTTTCAAATTAATTTTCCTTTATTTTATAGAATGTAAATGATTTTATTCTTTTTATATGATACTCTGAAAACTACTATTCTAGACATAGTGTTAACCAAAGTATAAATCCTTCAAAACTTAATATAATTTTAATACTGAGCTAAATAAGGTATATTCTTTGTATATAAGTATACTTAAATGTAATAATATCTGTTTCTTCACATTTCCCTTTAAAAATGAGGGAGAACCATGACATCAGGTATAAGATAGAGTATTTTAAGTCTTAATTTGCTGGAAATGTCTCATTCTTTGATATATATTACATATATTCATATATATTCAGAAGTTATCTTGGAAGTTATATAATATCATATTCACAAAGTACACTGCATTCAGTGAACCAGATCTATGAATCAATTTAGTGTCATTAAATTTCATATCATTAAATTACTTTTGACATTTCTGGGTATAGGAAATTCCTTGTACTTTGTGTCAAATTACAAGTAACCTAAAAAGATTTGTTTTTGTTTCCTTATTCTAAAATATAGGGGCCAAAGATGATTTGACTATTTTTTTATTTTTGAGGTTTTTTTTAAATGGCATACTTTATGATATATCCTTCCTTTACCATTTTTTTGAAACCAGGTTTTGCTGTATAGCTTATACTGGCCTGGAATTTGCTATCATTATATAGCTCAGGCTCACCTCAAACTTGTTAATCTCCTTCCTTAACTTCTGAAATGGTAAAATGATAGGCATGTACTTCCAAACCTAATATTAACAATTTCTTGGAATGTATAAAAATATCTCCTTTCTAAGCACCAATTGTAGACTACACCAATAAAAATTAATGATGTTTTAAAAGACTATGAATATATGATGTTAGGATATATAAAAGCTAATACAAAGTGTAAGCTTGTGACAAAAATCTTCCACAATATTAAGACTGAAAAATACTGGCAGATAAAATTGACTATCATGAAAAGCTGCAAATTGGTACAACTGTACTTGCTTCTCAAAATAGCTGTAAGAATTAAATAAATTATGTTTTAGTAATTTTTTTTCCGTCATCACTATAAAGTGGAAATGAGTTATTCATGAAAAATGACTTATGCTACACTGACAACTGACAAAAATGTATTGTCTTTTCTATATCTGAATGAAAGTGGTTGGCATATTAAGATGTCAAGCTCTTGTCTTATATGCACCTACTCATTACGCTCCCCCATAACAATACATTATGAATAGTAGTTTGGGCAATACTAAGAAGTTCCAGTCAAAGAGAATTAAACAGAAAATAAAATTTTGTTACTTTTTAAAATTTTATTTTATTGTAAAGATGCTGAACAGAGAAGTTACAGTTGCATGAGTAAGGGAATGAATACATTTCTTGTAGAACATTATGACCACCTCCTTTGTTTTTCTCCTACTATCCCTTCCCTCCCTCCATCTCCTTCACTCCTCCCCATCCCTGAAGTTATAAAGTTGATTTCCAACATAGTGTCTTGTGAGTATCATTGTTAAAATGGATCATCCTGTGTCCTTGTTACAGCATTTTTACAGACAGTATATCTCCCCACACCCAATAAGTAAAAGATAAATGATTTTTTAATATAAAACTCGAATGTAGGGGCTGGGAAGGTGGATCAGTAGTAGAGTGCTTGTCTTACATGCCTGAGGCCCTTGGTTCGATTCTTCAGCACCACATAAGCAGAAAAAGCCAGAGGTGGTGTTGTGGCCCAAGTGTTAGAGCACTAACCTTGAGCTGAAAAGCTGAGGGACAGCACCCAGGCCCAGAGTTCAGGCCCCACAATCGACAAAGAAATATATCTAGCTATCATTCAGAATAACTGGTGGTAATAAGGATATTATATTGACAGATCTTTATAAAAGGTGGTTATAATAGAGTTTTGGTATTATCTGTTAAAAATTATCAGTAGATAACTCCATTAATTACACAATAATTCTTAGGTGCAATTTATAATAGCTTGAACATATATTATATGGATATTTACTTAAGACTCTCCATAAATGATTACATTTGAATTTGTTATTAACTATTTACAAGCATATTATTTATGCATTTAGTAATTTGCAAAACATACCGGTTTTCTTACTTATGATTTCATAAATCTAAAATTAACAATGATTCAACTTAGCCAACTATATATTAAATAAAATGTTAGCACTTGTTATTAGTATTATTTCCATTTTTCCTTCATTTGTTTTAGTTATCAAATACCTAAAATATAACCAAATGTTTTGCTTGTATTGGATAAAACTACACATTGCACCTAAACTCAGGGATTTTACATACATTTTTAAATTTTTATTTTATTTTATTTTTTTTTTGCCAGTCCTGGCGTTTGAACTCAGGGCCTGGACACTGTCCCTGAGCTTCCTTTGCTAAAGGCTAGCACTCTACCACTTGAGCCACAATTCCACTTCTGGCATCTTTTTTCTGTGTATGTGGTACTGAGGAATTGTACTCAGGGCTTCATGAATGCTAGGCAAGCACTCTACCACTAAGTCACATTCCCAGAGTACTTTAAAAAGCACTCATTTAAAAATTTCTGGATATTTGACTTTTCAGTATTAGTGACATGCCTTTGTCCTCTCACAAGCCCAAATAATAATTAGTTGGATGCAGATTGCCATTCTCCATCATTGTAACCTTGCTGAAGACAGTTTTGAAACACATTGAAAAAATTAAAAAACAATATATTCAGAAAATCATTGTACATCGACTACCCAAGCAAACTTTTAAAAAATTATTTATTTATTTTTATTGGTAAGGTGATGCACAGAGAGGTTACAATTACATAAGTACGGTGATAAGTACATTTCTTGTCAAACTTGTTACCCCCTCCCTCATTTATCTCCCACTCTCCCTCCCCTCAAAACCCCCTCCCAAGTTGTAAAAATCACTTCCAACTATTCCTTAGAAGTATCTCTGTTGCACTGGTTCTCCCCTTGTACTTGTTCTTACCATTTTGTTGTTCCCCTTCCCTTCCCTAATTCAGATAATCATATATACAATACTTAGGTTACCAAAATCAAATACAGTGACAATAGGGAATAAACCATAGAGGTGTCCCGACCCGCAGGACTTCAACGAGGGCAATGAACCTAAGCGAGAAGGAATGAAGGGACAAGAGACACGAAGGACAGCAAGACAAAGATTCTGATCAAGCTGCCAAATTTTATTTTTCACACAGGGATATTTATATGCTTAGAATAAGGAAGCTTTTTCATTTGCCGTAGCAGCTGTAGGATGTTTGCTTAAGGCAGTGAAAAGGTGGTTGTTAGCAGCTACCCAGTGTTTGTATGGGGGGGTGAAAAGGTGGTCGTTAGCAGCTAATGGGGGGTGAAAAGGTGGTCTTAGCAGCTACCCAGTATTTGTATGGGGCAGGATGAAATGACCGGATTCTGTGAACAGCCTCCTGATGTTCCAGTGATATAGTTAAGCCTATCATGCAGATAGACTCCCTGCAGGGCTCTCAACAAGAGGGAAGAACACACAAAAGAAATAAGAAATCCCATAGTACATTAAAAACAACAACAAAGAAAAACCTTTGTGTCCATGTCTTGGAGTGCATTTCACTTAGCATCATCTTATATTGTCATATGTATGTAGCTATTGAGCTATTAAGCTCATCTGCTAAGATTATCCTAGCCATATACTAATTATTGCAAATAAGGGAAACCATGGGACCTATGTTCCTTTGGGTCTGGCTTACTTCACTTAATATGATTTTTTTCCCAAGTCTTTCCATTTCCTTACAAATGGAGCAGTGTCATTCTTTCAGATGGAAGCATAGAATTCAATTGTGTGTGTGTGTGTGTGTGTGTGTGTGTGTGTGTGTGTATATATATATGTATATATATATACACACATATATTTATATGTATGTGTGTGCATATATATATATATATATATATATACATATATATAATCACCTTTTCTTGATCCATTCATCTACTGAAGTGCATCTGGATTTGTTCTATATCTTAGTTATGGTGAATAATGCTGCGATAAACATAGTTGTGGAGGTTCCTCGAAAGACTAACCATAGAGCTTCCCTATGACCCAGCAATCACACTTCTGGGCATTTACCCAAACGATCACAAACAAGGCTAAAGCGTCCAAGTACATTTTGTCAAAAGCAGTGCCTCTGTCAGGTTATACTTTTCTATGTCATGGGGTTTTCCATAGTGTCTCAATAGCATAAGTTTTGTCTTAATAAGTAGGCAAAACATAAGCAGATTATTTGCTGATTAAGAAATAACATCAGAAATTCCTGTGTGGTTATTAAAAATGTTTACTTGTATAGAATTCAAATAGATATAAGAGGCCATGTTCGGGAGTCAGGAAGATCCACCTGAATAAAAGACATTTGTGCCGAGCGTCAGTGGCTCATGCCTGTGACACCTGAATAAAAGACATTTGTGCCGAGCGTCAGTGGTTCATGCCTGTAATCCTTGCTACTCAGGAGGGTGAGATCTGAGTATCTCTGTTCAAAGCCAACCTAGGCAGGAAACTCGGTGAGATTCTTATCTCCAAAAACCCACTAGGAAACTAAAAGTGGTGCTGTGGCTCAAGCAGTAAAGTGCTCCCTTGAGCTGAAGAGTGCAGGGAAAGCACCCAGGCCCAGAGTTCAAGCCCCACGACTGACCCCCCAAAAATTCTTTTTCAGCGTTTGAAAAGTAAGGATACATTTTACTCTTTAAGTGATTTTTTTTCCAATTTGAGAGATTATTATCTGTTTATCTGCAAATGATCCCCTGCAATTTGGCCACATTCATAGCACTATCTATTCAGGGGACTGATTGTTGAGGAACTATATTTGGCAGGAAATTCCATGAGACTCTTCATCTCCAAATAACCACCCAAAATCCAAAAGTAGAGCTGTGGCTCAAGTAGTAGAATGCTTTTATTGAATGAGAATGATAAGGAGCAGTGCCCATGCACAGAGTTCATGAGGCCCACTAACATCACAAAAAGAAGGAGAAAATACAAATAGATATATTAGAAAAAAAAAACAGATACATAATAGGAAGAAAACACAGACATATTATTTGAAGACAGTACTTTCCACAATTGAGTAAAGCAGGATCCTCAAGTGGAACTGGATGACACAGGTTCATCACTTCTAAATTCTGAGCAAAGTATATCCCATTATTAATATCTCAATGGTATATCCCAATATTTATATCTCAATGGTAACACAAGTCACAGAGTCCTTCAATTTTTCTTTCAGTCTTTTCCTCTGTGACCTACAAGCTATTTCCCTAAATATAATGCTACCCTAGTGAAAAATGATTTTGTCAATTTTAAATAACTATATACTCCCTAGGACTTTGTAAATTGAAACAACTAAGCAATTTGTGTGTGCGTTTCTGAGTGTTATATGTGTTTGTGTTTGTGTGTGTGTGTGATTAGTGCCTTCCCTAAGATTAATGCCCTGTCTTAATTACAAAAATTATTTAAGTTTCTATGTATGCTTCAAAAATGATAGTGTTTTTCTTTTCTTAAATTTTTGTTTTCTTTTTCTTTTAAATATATATTTTTTGGTCGGTCGTGGGGCTTGAACTCTGGGCCTGGGCACTGTCCTTCAGCTCTTCAGCTCAAGGCGAGTGCTCTACCACTTGAGCTACAGCACCACTTCCGATTTTCTGGTAGTTTATTGGAGATAGGAGTCTCAGGGTCTCTCCTGCCCAGGCTGGCTTTGAACCATGATCCTCAGATCTCAGCTTCTTGAGTAGCTAGGATTACAGGTGTGAGCCACCAGCGCCTGACTCTTTTAAATATTTTTATTCTTTGATTTTCAATGATTAAGAGTTGCTGTCTGGTACACTATTGAAATGAAGCAAAGAATTCTAAAATTCTGATCCTCCACCAAAGCAAATAAAAAACTGGCAAAGTAAACAAAGAAAAACCTATCAGAATCAACTGTTTCAGATCTTTGACAACTAAGAGTTTGGGACAACTCAGGGAGTTCTCCTTCAATAAAGTGACTATATTAACATATTATATCTTATGCTATCTGCATGACCTACTCTTGACTTTAGTGGTTGCATAAAAAATAACCCACTTTTACAATGCCAGTATCTAAAAGGAAGAGAAACACTACATTCATTGTTTGTTAGATAGATTTAAATTACAGTGACAAATACTTGAAATAAAATTTTATTTTTTGTTTGTCATGGAGCTTGGACGCTGTCACTGAGCAATTTCAGCTCAATGCTAGCACTCTACTACTTGAGCCACAGCATCTCTTCCGGTTTTCTGGTGGTTAATTGGAGATAAGAGTCTCATGGACTTTCCTGCCCAGGCTGGCTTTGAACAGAGATCCTCAGATCTCAGCCTCCTGAGTAGCTAAGATTATAGGCATGAGCCACCTAAGCCCGGCATGAAAACAACATGATTTCCTTTTTCTTTTGTGACTTTTTTTCCCCTCTTGTCAGTGTGTTCAATTTTGATACTCTGGGTATTGTACATACATTTATCTGAACTAAGGAAAGGAAGGGTAACAACAAAATGGTAGGAGAAAGGACAAAGGGGGGACTTATTCAACAGCAATACTCACAAGACAATATGTGAAAAATGATTTGTACAACTTGGTGGTGGGTTTGGGGAGGAGGGAAGATGGAGACAAATGAGGGAAGAGGTAACAAGTTAGACAAGAAATTTACTCAGTACCTTACTTATGTAGTGGTAACCCCTGTGTACATCACCTTGACAATATTTATTTAAAGAAAGATATCATTTGACTCACTGTTTCAAAGGTTTGAATCCATGATCACTTGGCAACATTGATTATAAGCCTGTGGCAAGGCAGAAAGATATAGAGGAGGGATGTGATATAAGAAAGTTGTTCACCTCATAGTGATAGAGGAAACTTCCAGGACAGGATATACCTTTCAAAAGCATTACCCTGTGCCAAGTTCTTTAACCATACCCTATTTACTATTAATCCATCAATGGATTAATGCATTGAAGTTCCTTCCCTATACATCAATCAATTCTCACCAGCATCTCCTGTTAGTGTCTCAGAGGACACTTCATAAGAAAATCATAATACTAATGTTTATTTTTTTGTATATACATGTCCAGGGGCTTGATTTCAGGGACTGGGTACTGTCCCTCAGATTCTGCTCAAGGATGTTCTACCACTTGAACCACACTGCTCCACTATCACTTGAGCCACTGCTCCACTTCTGGCTTTTCGGTGTTAAGATAATAAGGGATTTAGAGACTTATTTTCCTTCTCGGGATCACTTCAAACTGTGATCCTCATATGTCAGCCTCCTGAATGGCTAGGATTAGAGGCATGAGCCACCAGGGCTAGTACTATTTATCTTTTTAAATTCTTTCTGGTGGTTCCCTGTAAAAAGTATTCAAAAGATTGGTTTCTCTTGCCTGTTAAGGATCATGACTAATATAAATCAGTTATATTGGGGACATTTTTTGAAATCATGTCCAGAATAATATTGTATATTACTATCTGAGACTACATAACAGTTATAGCAAAGAGCAGACTAACCAAATAGATTAAGAAGAAACATATATTACCCACTGAGATCAAGGTATGAGGCAAAAAAGAGAAAGAATCTGTCCTCTATATTTCCTTCTTTCTTTTTTCTTCCCAGTCATGGGGCCTGAACTCTGGACCTGGGTGCTGTCCCTCAGCTCTTCAGCTCAAGGTTAACATTCTACCACTTGAACCACAGTGCCACTTCTGGCTTTTTCTGCTTATGTGTTGCTAAGGAATAGAACCCAAGGGCTCATGCATGCAAGGCAAGCACTCTACCACTGGGCCACCTTCCTGGCCCCTGTCCTCTATATTTCTACCAACTAGAAGTCCTTGCTAGGGCAACTAAACAGAGAAAGGGAATAAATACTATCAAGATTGGAAAAGAAGATGTTAAACTGATATTATTTGCATATAAGTCTGTATACGCAATAACCTAAGAATGCCACTAAAATACCATTTAAATTGATATGAGTTCAATACAATTTTATGATGCAATAGACATCAATTTTATTTTACATAATGACTAACCTGAAAACAGAATTAAGAAAAATTACTATATTTTGAAAAGCATCAATAAAATATTACAAAGTAAGTACAATTCAAGACATGTAAGAACTGTACATCAAAAACCATTTTAAAGGGGAAAAACTGGGAGAAAGCATGGGAAAAAGTGACACTGTTCAAAAAGAAATGTATTCAATATCTGACTTATATACATCATCTTTACAACACATTTTTTAAAAAACTTATTGCTAAGTTTAAAAACAAAAACACATAAATAGTAATAGAACATTCTAATGAAATATTTTTGATTGATGAATCTCATATACAACATAGAACATTATACAGAAGAATAAGGGTATAATATATAATTCTTAAATAAATTTCTTATAATATGTTGACAATATTTATATGAATACAATAAGAAGCAAATTTCTCTACTATCAAATATATACTTAGTGGGTTTACTTCAGTTGTTTTTCACTGATAAATATCAGAGTCTATCAGAAAGATCACACTATGTAAACAAGTATTTTTCCAGATTTAATTAGCATTGCTACAAAATGCTAGTCAGTGCAAAAGATCTACTGCTTCTCATTAATATTCTATATTTTGTAGCGGAAAGAAAAGGAGTCAGGGAGGAGCCATAATTCATCATTTTCCTAAAGATTATGAACTGACTTATGAAAGCACATGTATATTTTCCTATTTTAAATAAAATGGCCAACTTCCTAGATGAAAGTGTTTGGAAAGACTTTAAATCATGACTCTATATTCTTTCATATTCATATATTCAACTATTTTATATGGAATGTCATTTTAATCGATTTAATTTTTTTACAACTATAGATGTTCATGGAAAAAACAAGCCAAAATAATCAACTGTGCTGTGATAGGTAGGTAATGTGCTTTATAACCCCATGTTTTCTCTACATAGCGAGTGAAAATTTAGGAAACCAAACTAATAATTTTTAGGCTGCTCAAGAATGATTTGAATCACATACATACACAACTTCCCAAGTACACATACAAAATCACAAAATTGGTAGTAATTTTGTTACCCTCTTGATTTACTTTATAATTGGCTCAAAAGTGTAGTAATTTTGTTACCCTCTTGATTTACTTTATAATTGGCTCAAAAGTATTAAATATATTACCTTTAATCATATTATCTGATTCTGGAGAAATGTTGGCATGTTATATATCATTAAGAGCTAAAATATAACATCCAAACTTAGTAAAGATTTATCTTATAGTAATATTTTCCCTAGAAAAATTACCATGCTTAATTTCTTGCTTTAAAAATCTCTATTAATATTCAAAATCAAAATCACATTGACGTTCTGAGCTGAAAGCAATTTAACGATTTGCTATTATCAGACTGTCTTTAACCCAAGGGGAAAATTAGAAAAGAAGGCAATAAAATGATGTGAACTTCATATGGCCAATGAAGATGAAACTTTAAGGATATAATTAAATCATACTTTTTGGCATTCATATAACATTTGTATAATTACTTTTGGATAGATGTATTATGACAATACACAGGAGCCTGCCTAGCTGACCACCTACTCCAAGACAGAATTCAGTATAAGACAAAATCAGCCAATTTATCTGTCATAACAAAGACGCTGAGGACATCATGATAGCAAAGTTCATGGTATTTTGCATTCACACATTTTAAGCACTTTAAAGGGAACATATTTGATGTAAATTTTGTGATTCTCCACTTAATTTTGGTAAACATACAAAGTCTCTTATGCTTTCTCCTATAAAAGAATATATGTGTATATGTGTATACTACTGCTCCTTCCAATTAAATCATTCCATCTTCTGAGAAAATAATAGAAAAAACACTGCAGCTAAATTGTCCTAATGAATGAATTGTCCTTGTTCTCTTGTATAAACTCAAGTGTAATTGAGTATACCAAAAAGAAAGTAATAAAGAATAGGTTTAATCAAGACTAGCATTTAGAATAATTACAAAGTTTATAATTTTATTAATGTGCTCACTTTCCTAACAGTTTTATTATTCTATTTGGTGTTTATACTACAATAGCTTACCATGCCCTTTTCTAAGTAACCTTTTCTAATACACCTTAGGAAGATTTTCAAACACATGGTAAATCAGCGACCTATTCACACTGAAAGAATGTCTAGTTATAAGCTGTCTGCGAAGTTATTTGCCTCGAGGCTTAATAATGTTTCATTTTCAATTTTCTCCTGAAACCTGTTCTCTAAATTTATACAGCTGAGGAAAACTATATACTAATACTGGACCTTGTAGAGGTAAGTTGCCTAAGCTGTGGCCCTAATTTAAAGATTTTAGTTTTTATAGTAGTCAAATGGGAGATATTGCAGGCAAATTGAGATGACTACTCTTTATGCAGAGCCCCTATTTTACACAGCTACCATGCTGGTATAAATTCACTGTTTAGAGACCACACAAATACAAGCTTGTTTCCTTATTAAATCATGTAACTGTGCAAAAGAGAAACAAATTTAGATACGTACTTCAGCAATGCCTTTGACTTTCATCTTATATCTTTAAATAAAAACAATGCACATTGATGGACAGAATCTTGATGAAGAGAGGTAGATTGGTATGTATTCAAATTTTCCACTTAAAAGATTTAAAATAGTGTGACCTTGTCCCTTTTTCAAGACGACTGATTTCAGAAAATTTGTGTGGAAGCCACAACTAAAAATCATATGCTAAATTTGATCTTCACATATTTTTTCTTTGACCTACTTAATGTATTAAATATCTTGAGCACTTTCTAAAGAGAACTCAGCTTATTATTTTGAACACATTTACAACTGTTGAGGAACTTTTCATCTTGAGACACTACTCACCTCTCATCATAAAAAAGGAAGATACCTTTTACCGAACTTTTCATTATGTCATCGTGTCATTGTGTGTGGTGTGTGTGTGTGTGTGTGTGTGTGTGTGTGTGTCCACACACACGCGCACTGGTCCTAGGGCTTGAAATCAGGTCCTGAGCATTGTTTTTGTGTCCAAGCCATGTGCTGTATTTCCGGATTTTAGTGATAAATTGGAGATTAGAGTCTTAAGGACATTATTGCCTGGGCTGGCTTTGAAACCTGACCTTCACATTTCAGTCTCCTGAGTAGCTAGGATTACAAGCATGAACCATCAGTACCAGGGTCATTCTCTTTTTATATCAAAGATGCAATAATGTCATCAAATTCCTGCAATCAGATGTATCTGCCCCATATTCACAATATTTAATTTATATAAACAAGGCATGGATAAATAGAAAGAATTTGTGTCTGTATCATTACGATCAAACCACTACAAAAGTGTTCATTAAGGGCTGAGAAGGTAGCTCAGAGGTAGAATGCTTACTTTGCCTGCATGAGGCCCTGGGTTTGATTCTTCAGCACAACATAAGCAGAAAAGGCTGGAAGGGGTGCTGTGGCTCAAGTGGTAGAGCGCTAGCCTTATTCTGAAGAGTATAGGGAGAGCACCCAGGTCCAGAGTTCAGGCCCCACTACCAAAAAAAATAATGTTCATTGACCTTGATTTAAATGTGCATTATTGTATGCAGGAATTTTAGATATGAGAGTCAACTCTAGGGGTTTCACATGGCTGTTCTAGCCATGTGAGATTTATTAACATGATACAGGAATGCTGGTCATATCAACTGCTCCCATTCAACTGAACTTCTGTATCCATTGATCAACTTTCCCATGCATTTTCTTACTTCCCCTTATCTACAGTAATGACAATTCTACTCTTAACTTCTAAAATATAAACATTTTTTGATTCTCCATGAGTGAATCTACCTTCCTTTCTTTAACTAAATTATTCAATTTAACATAATAACTCCTAGCTCTACCATATATTGATGAAAATGACACAATTTTATTTTTGCTAAATAGGAATTTGTTAGATATATGCACTACATTCTCTTCACACATTCATCTCTTGCAACATACTGTATTCTACTATTGCTGTCCTTTCACATGTATTTACTAAAAAATTAAAGGTCTTAGATTCTGGCTCTGAAGTGTGTATCATTTTAAGTCTCAAATGGAATCTTTCAATCCCTTCTGAGTTAATTTTTATGCATATCAAAGTGGCCAGATTCATTCTTCTACATGCATACTTTTCCAGCAATACTCAGGAAAGATATTGTTCTTTTCCCCAGTCATAATCTTGTCCCACAAAAGATTGTATTTGTAATGTCTTCTTTCTTGATTCTAAATTATATTTTATTAATTTATGACCATATTATTCCTGTTCCAAACTGTTTTGATTATTGTAGCTTTGAATCAGGTTTTGAAGTATGGATGTATGAGCCTTCCAACTTTATTCTTATTGAGTTGTTGTTGTGGTTATTCTGTGTTTCCTACATTTCCATATGAAGTCAAAGATCCCTGTGATGGTAGTTTTATGTGTTAACTCTTGTAGATAAAGAATTCAGATATTTTGTTTAACATGGCAGATGTTTCTCTTTATGATATTTATTTTGGAAGAAAATTGTAGATTTGAGTGAAGAAGACCAATGTCAACTGAATGCTATTGGCTCACACCTGTAATCCTAGCCACTCAGGAGGCTGAGATGTGAGGATCACGGTTCAAAACCACCTGAAATTTTGTGAGACTCTTGTGTCCAATTGAATACCAGAAACTGGGAGTGGCTCAAAGTGACAAAGAGCTAACTTTAAGCAAAATGAGCTTAGTAACAGCACCCATGCCTTGAGTTCAACTTCCATGACCAACCAAAAAACTATTAATAATAAAAGAACAATGTTTATAATGGAGGTGGATCTGACAAAAGAATAATCTCTAGAGTTGGAGCTGTAGTTCACTGTTAGGGTACTTTTGTGGAATACGTTAGTATCTGGATTGGATCCTAGGCACTAAAAAAAAAAAAAAAAAATTGACTTCCGAAATATAATCTTTCAGTATACTGTCTTCGATTTTGGACTGAAGTACTAAATTTATTACATGTCTCTTTTTTTTTTTGAGGATACATTTTTTAATGTGAAAATACTGTACAGAAGGGTTACAATTACATGGGCAAGATAATGAGTACATTTCTTATCAAGCATTGTAGCCTCCTCCTTTGTTTTCCCTTCCCATCCCATCCTCCCCCTACCCCCTCCACCCAATCCCCCCCCCGCACAAAAGTTGTAAAGTTCATTTTCAACATAAATACTTGTATTACATGTCTCTTTATGGCTAGTTTATTGTATGAACATTGGATTTTTCAGTCTTCATATATATGTATATATATTTTATATATACATTATAACATAAAAAGCATATCAGAGAGTAGTATAAATATGTCTTGGTTTATAACTACTGAAACAAAGTCTTCAATAAAAAAAGAAATTAATACACTGGATATCAAAAATAACCATATTTGTAAGTTATCTACAATATCATTCTCTCAAATTAGATCCAAACAACAGAAGTACATTGAAAATTTCAAAAAGGACAAAGACCTTGTGTAAAACTAATAATGAATATTATATATGTGTATGGATACACACATCAACATGTATGTATGTATGTATATATACATATGTATGTATACAAGCACACATGCTCTAGTGTTTCTGCTTTTCCAGAAAACTCAAAAATTAGCTTATAAGCTGGATGTGTTGGTTCAGTTCAATATAGCCAGCCTCAAAAGTCTGTGTCAAGAGTATTGTGAATTTAAGGTCAACCTGTGGTATATAGCAACATGATGTATTAAAAAATTCCAATTTTATATATCTCCTGGTTGTGTTTATGTGGTTATGTTTTAGTTTCTTTATTATTGGGGAATAGTCCTCTCAGATACAGAGTTCTCAAAGGACACATATTTTATATTCCTTTCATCACTAAATACTTTTTAGTTTTTGATAAAGAAATCAACTATTGATATTTTTGAGGAATTATTGCACTGTAATAATCATGTCTCTCTCAATTCGAGTTCCTCTGCTTTGAAAGCCTTTTAGAATTCCGCTGTAAATACATCCAGTCCTGGAATTTTCTTAGATGGGAGGTCTCTTACTGCTGTTTCTAACTTGATGCTTGATATGGGTCTGTTAAGTTGGTTTAACTCATCTTGGTTTAGTTTCGACATGTCGATATTTGCTAGGAAATTGAACATTTTTTCCAGATTCTCAAAATTATTATTAGAATTAAGGTTTGAGAAGTATTCTTTTACACTGTTCTGAATCTTGTTTGTTTCTATAGTGATATCTCCATTCTCCTCTCTGAGTTTGTTTGTTTGGGTGTGTTCTCTTGTTGTTGTTTTTTTAAATAATATTTGCTAAGGGTCTGTCAATTTTCTTATTTTTTTTGAAAAACCAGTGCTATTTTGTTGATTCTATGTTTTTGTGGATTCTAATTCATTCAATTCTGATTTAATTTTAATTATTTGTTTCCATCTACTGGATTGGGGTTTAGCTTGCTGCTCTTTTTCAAGGAGGTTAAGATATCTCATTAAATTGTTCGTTTCAGAGCTATCCAATTTGTTGATGTAGGAACTCAGCTATAAAATTGCCTGAGTACTGCCTTTGCTGTGTCCTTGAGGAGGTGGTAATTTGTGTGTTCACTTTTGTTGAATATCACGAACATTTGAATTTCATTTTTAATCTCTTCTCTGACCCACTGGTGATTCAACAGTGTGTTGTTCAGCCTCCATGTGTTACAGGACTTTCTTTAGTGGCTTTTTATGTTGAGTTCTAATTTTATTCCAACTCTTTAATGAAATTGAAAGTTCACTACTGAACTCTTTCTATGAATCCATCGTAACCCTCATCCCAAACTAGGCAAGGACTCATTAAAGAAAGAGAACTATAGACGCTTTACTTTGATGAACATTGATGCAAAACTTCTCTACAAAATTTTGTCCAATCGACTTCAACAACTCATCAAACAAACCAAAAAATAAAAAAGACCCCAAATAGCAAAAACGATTCTTAACAGAAAGAATAGTGCTGGAGGAATATCAATAACAAATTTCAAACTTTACTATAAAGCCATAGTAATCAAAACAGCTTGATACAGGTACAAGAGGAGACCTCAGGACCAATGGAATAGAATTGTAAACCTAGAAATGAACCCGGAGACCTGTAGCCACCTAATCTTTGATAAGAGAGCTAAAAAATAGAATTAAAGAAAGACAGCCTCTTCAGTAAATGATGCTGGCAAAATTGGTTATTTGCCTGTAGAAAATTAAAGCTAGATCCATATATATCACTATGCAACAGAATCAACTCCAAATGGATCAAAGACCTGACAGTCAAAGCAGACACCCTGAAAACATTATAGGAAGGAATAAGAGAAACTCTAGGGCTCCTTGGCACAGGCTAAAGTTTTCTTAAGATAAGAGAACCAGAACCACAACAAATCAAAGAAAGTTTGGAAAATGAGATTGCATGAAGCTTCAGAGCTTCTGCATGGCAATATATATAGCAAGCAAGATCAATAGAAAGCTCACAGATGCAGAGAAGACCTTCATTAGGGATAAAACGACAAGGGTCTCATATCTAAAATATACTTGGAACTCCAATAATTAAATCCCCCAACAACAAATCCTCAAAGAAACAACTGCCCGATAAATAAGTGGGCTAAAGAGAAACGTCTGAAGAGGAAATAAGAATGGCCAATAGACACAGGAAGAAATGCTCAACCTCCCTAGGCATAAAAGAAATGCAAACCAAAACGATACTGAGATTCCACCTCACCCAAATTAGAATGGATATAATCAAGAACTCTAATAACAACAGTTATGCTGGAGGGAATGGGGCCAGAAGGGAACTCTACTGCATTGTTGGTGGGAGTGTAAACTTGTTCAACCACTTTGAAAAGCAGTCTGGAGGTTCCTCAAAAAAATTCCACATAGAGTTCTCCTATGACCCAGTAATCCCACTTTTGGACATTTACACAAATGATCACAAACAAAGCCATACTAAAGCTACCAGCACAACTATGTTTATCGCATCATTGTTTAGCATAGCTAAGATATGGAATGTAGGGCACATGGGCAGCAAAGATGGTGCTGAGAGGAAGTTGAGTGGGCAGAGCCCGAGTTGTTTATGTTAAAATCTGACTGGATACCACAATCAGGCGAAGTGACATCAGTGTGTGAACAGCTCATGGACAGCAGGGAAAGTAAGCTTAGGCGCATGATAGGGTGACCTCTACAGTGATTGGTTGATTCCTTTTCCTCCCCTTCCATGCCACGCATTTTTTTGCTTTAAAAATGCTTGCTGTGTGACAATAAACAAGTTCCTGCTTGAGTTGACTCCCTGCTGAATCTGACTGTCTCCCAGGCTAAGGACGGCTGGGGAACAGACTAGCAGCAAACTTACCTTTCTTCGGACCCAGTCCGACTTCCACGGGACAGATGATGACCCAACATCTGGTGCCCAACGTGGGGCATGAAAGGAAAATATACCAGCAGAGGCTAAACAGTCTCTCAGGGTAAGTGAAACCCTTAGTATGGGTAATTCTATCTCCCAGAAGGAGGACTTGAGATGTGAGGAGGAGAAAGAATGGGTTAAATTTGACAAAGAGCACACTGATCAGACAGAAGCATGCACAGTGGAAGTCAAAATGAGGGTGAAGGTTACCCACCGACCATGACTCCTGTTCCCCTGACAGTCCCAAGCCCCCAACCTATGCCCCCGATTGGGGGAGAAGTACGGTGCTCTATGCAGCTCTACATAGGGATCTGCGAGACCTGGATCCCTACCGACCTTCTACAGAGGGGCCCAGGGCTGGGGAAGTAACATATGCTAAGGCATACCCTGTAAAGGAAGAGCCACCTGGGAGCCCAGACCCTTGGCCACAGGATTTGCTTCCCCAAGAGTATCTGGTCAATCTGGCAACAGGAGCTAACAGACCTTTGGAATGGTATCCATGGGAAGCTAAGGATCTTAAAGAGCTCTGCAAGGTGATGGCAGAGGATGGCCTGAACTCTCCTTGGGCCCAGACCCTATTACAGGACATTGCTTATCACTCATGTGTCCCTAAGGACTGGCTGGATGTGGCCAAAGCCATCCTCACCAGTTCTCAGTTTATTAAATGGTGTGCCTTCTTTAAGTAGGAATGCAGAGTGTGGGTGCAGAATAAACGGCAGGCTCATCCTGCGATACCCATTACTTATGCCATGTTAACAGGGACAGGGGAAGGGTACTCCACTGGCGTCCAACAGGCCACAATACCTGGCCCATACAGTGACCAGGTGAGGCAGGCAGGACTTGCCGCAAGGTACAAACTGGATGAAGGGCCCACTGATTCCCCCATAGCAGGAATGAGACCAAAACTGGATGAACCTCTACCTGATATTATAGACCGAGTTCAACAGAGTGCTCATTGTATGCTGCCAGCAGGGAACCTCCGGATCAGTTTATAAAGCTACCAGGTTCAGAAGGGATGAATGCAGACCACCGCACGGCCTGTGCGGTATTGAGAAAGAGTTCCCTGAGCAGATGGCTGGTGGCCTCACAGGATGTGGGAATGCAACAGTACCAGTTCCAATCACTAGCTTTAGCTTTACAAGCTCAGACATCTACAATGACTGAGGCTATCACCAAGGCACTGGCATCCCAGGGCCAATGGACCCTAAGGCCATCAGGGAGAGGGATTTGTTTTAAATGCAGACAGGAGGGGTACTTTAAGAGGTACTGTCCACAAAAATCCACCTGCCACACAGCCCAGGGAGCCAAACCACCCCCTACACCTTGCCCCAGGTGCAGGAAGGGGTACCATTGGAAAAAGGATTGTCTATCCAAATTCAATTTAGATGGGATTTAAACTAGGGGAGGGGCATCCTCCAGCCCCATTAACTCAAGGATGAGCCCCCTCTGCTGTAAGGCCCAAGCAAGCTCATGGCAGGATGAACCCAAACCCATTGGGCCATCCCCCTGGTGGAAGGACTCTGCCCTAAAATGACTATTTTCATAGGTGGGAAGCAGTTTCACTGCCTAATTGACATGGGGGCAGATCAAACCATACTCAGGGAGGAGGAAATGCCCTCGGACTGGAAGCTTGCACCCGGGCCCCTGATAGTGGGGGTAGGGGGCAACTCCCACTCCGAAGAAACGGTCGCCTTTATGAAATGGACTAGCCCAGATGGAGAGCAGGGAAAGATATTACCTTTAGTGGCAAAAAACCTCACTGCCAATTTACTAGGGCAAGACATGCTAGGACAAATGGATGCTGTGGTCACTATGGACCATCAAGCATTCTGTGATGATATCCTGGATGGAGAAAAATCACAAAGGCTTAAATGGGATCTGGAGGGAGTTAAGGAAAAGGATTTCTTTAACTTTAAAATTACAGAGAGGAACATAAGGGACCCACTCGGGTGCATCCCCAATCCTAAAGGCCACTGCCCCCCGAGTACTTCCCATTAGGTGGAAGCTGGGAAGCCCTATTTGGGTGGAACAGTAGCCACTGACCAAACCTAAATTTGTAGCCCTCCACCTTTTGGTGGAGGAACAGATAAACCTTGGGCACATATATCCTTCTATGAGTCCTTGGAACACACCCGTATTTGTTATCCAAAAAGCATCTGGGGCCTGGTGCATGTTCCAAGATCTACGTACAGTAAATGAAAGAATGGAGCTAGTATGAACGCCCCTAAGAGGTATGCCCTGGACTCCTGCTGTACCTTCAGAATATCCCTTGATTGTGATTGATACTAAAGCTTCTTTTTTTTTTTTCTATCCCCTAGCATCCGGATGACTGCAAGAAGTTTGCCTTCTCCATCCCTTCTCTTAATTTTTCCCAGCCTGATCGGAGGTTTGAATGGACAGTGCTGCCACAGGGAATGGCCAATAACCCACCTTTTGCCAACAATACTTGGCCACACTTTTAGGGCCTGTGCTGGGTTCAGATACCTCCCTTGCCTATGCCTACATGGATGATATAATCCTGGGGCACCAAGACCTGGGTTGCCTAGAGGGCTTTCTTGCCCAGGTTCTTGCCATATTAAAAAAGGGGGCTTTTACCATAGCCCTCAATAAAATTTGAAAGGTACATCCTTTCAAGGTGCTTGAATCCCACCTTACCTTGACTCAGGCCAGCCCCCTTAAACCTTTGCTGGATATTCCAGTATCTCTGACCAGTTTCAAAGTCTTTTACAGAAAATCAATTGGCTGTTTCCGTGGGTTCCCATCCCTAAAGATAGTCTTGTGACCTTATTTTCCCTACTAAAAGACAGAATGCCCCAAGAAGTTATTACAATTACAAACAGCCATCAGGCAATATTTTCACAGTTCCAAAAAGCCCTGGATGAAGTTTCCCTGAGGAGGTATTCTATTTTTGAGCCCATTTCCCTTTGGTTGTTTGCGGGTGTCACATTGATTTCTGCAGTTTTACACTCCCCTGGGTGGCACACCTTGGGTGTATTCTCAAGCAGACCAACTTGCAGATGCTATTGTGAAGGGAAGGACCCAAGCCCAAAGGGATTATGCCCTTGAACCTCACTCCATTTTTTTCCTTTTCGAATGGCAGATATTGAGTTGCTCACTCGAGCCAATGCTTGTCTTGTTCTCTCCCTGGATGGGGTTTCTAGGCCATATTGACTGTCATTACAGGCCATCCACATGGACCGTTATGTCATGGAGACTTCCCCTCAAAATGCCATCTCTATTTTCTCCTAAGCCTATTCCTGGTGCCCTCCATGTCTTTACTGATGGAGGTAAAGCAGGCTCTGCATATGCAGCCTATGAAGAGCAACAAAAGACCCTGATCCAACATAGATTTCAACCTTGTCAAGGGTCAGCACATATAAAGAAATGCTTGACGTAATTATGACCTTTCAGGACATTCAAAAACCCTTTAATTTGTATTCTGATAGCCTATATATGATTAACTTGCTCCCTCATATTCCTCAGGCACATATTAAGCTGGATGAAAACCTTATTCCCTCCCTTATGGTTACCCTTAAGGGCCTATTAGAAGGACGGGAAGTCCTTATTCATATTCAACATTTGAGAGGACATTCAAAATTTCCTGGGTTTTTATCCATGGGCAATAATTGGGCGGACCAGTTGGCTGTCAGCCCACAAACATTAACTTTACAAGAGGCCACCTGTTTGCAAGATTTAACCCAAATTAATTGGAGAGGTCTTCAACATAGATTTCCTCAGATTCCTGTAAAGGACCTCAAAAGGATAGTACATACCTGCAAAACATGCTAGCCCTTCTTAAAACTACCCCCATTACAACTACCAGGAGTAAATCCCAGAGGGCTCAAACCCAACGATCTCTGGCAAACTGATGTTACTCATTTACCAGCTTTTGGTAAGCTTAAATATATCTTTGTCTCTATAGATACCTACTCAGGAGCATGCTGGACCACAGCACACACAGGAGAAAAAACTAAACATTCAAAAGCACATTTCTTCAATGCTTAGCCACCTTGGGTCTAGCAGCACAAGTTAAAACTGATAATGAACCCTGTTTAGTTACTAAAGCAATGGCAGAGTTTTTTGATAGATGGCATAGTAATCATACTACAGGAATTCCCTATAATCCCCAGGACCAAGCAATTATAGATAGAAATCACCAATTATTAAAACAAAAAGGGGGAGTTAGCACCCATATACAGGTACTGTTAGCTTTGTTTACCATTAACATTTAAAAATTTTTCAAAAGGGGCAACTGAATCCAGATTTCAGAAGCACTGGGGACAACTAAACCCTAAGCCCCAAGTGAAAGTCAGTTGGAAGGACCCTCTGACACAACAATGGAGAGGACCTGACCCCCTAGTTATCATTGGCAGGGGATTTGGATGTGTTTTCCCACAGGGGAAACAGCTTGCATTTGGATTCCTGCCAGGAATCTTATGTTTTTACCCATTTCCTCTATATGGAAGGATGCCCAAGGATAAACTAACCAACAAGGAAAGAAAACAGCTATGGTGGTCGAGGTTTGTGTTTAAAAGAGGCAAAGCTAAAAAGATAACTACTAACCATTCCCAAGGACAACCAGCCCCTGAGAAGCTCTTGGTTCCCTAACAATTGCAGATGGTGATACTCTTGCTGTTGGTTGTCCTGACCCTCCCAGTCCCAGCAATGGGCCTACGGAATCCACACAACCTCAACTGGTGACCTGTGAAGTGATCAGTGTTGGAAATGGGGAAATCATCAATAGCACCACAAGAGAAGCTGTCCCTTCGACTTGGTGGCCTGACCTTCATTTTGACCTCTGTGACCTGGCTAGAGGATCATGGGATTTTGGAGATTGGACTCCCCCTTCCCAAGGATGACCTGAGTGTAGGGGCCCATGAGGATGCACCATGCCTCATGTGTGGGACCCCCAATACCCAGTCTGCTCCTATGCTTTAAAGAGGACAACCTTATGAGATACTGACTTTTATATATGCCCAGGAAGTAATTGAACTGCTTTGGAAATTTCTAACTATGATGGGCTGATGTTTATTACTGTGCTAGGCAAGGATGTGGAGTAACTGGGATGGACTGTTGGATCATCCACAAGGGCCTTATCCTTGTCTGGAGAATCTCACCCCCCCCCAGACTTGCCTTGAACCCCCTGCATGGCTGATGTTCTTCTTATCGATTTAATCCTGTTAAGATAACCTTTACAGAGGAGGGAAAAAGGATAACTAACTAGGAAGTGGTCAGGATGTTGGGGTTGCTGTTATATCAAAAAGATAGAACCCAAGAGATCCAACTCATGGCTCCCTGCATCCATTGTGATAAGTTCAGTGCCAAAGATTTCCCCCTAACTTAGGCACACTTTGGAAAGAGGAGGTGCCAATTGGGCAAACCTCCTAACATGTGCCCTGACCAGAACCTCAGCAAGGAGGTGGGTCTGCCATTAAAACAAAAAGGGGGAATCTGTAGGGCACATGGGCAGCAAAGATGGTGCTGAGAGGAAGTTGAGTGGGCAGAGCCCGAGTTATTTATGTTAAAATATGACTGGATGCCACAATCAGGCAAAGTGATGTCAGTGTGTGAACAGCTCATGGACAGCAGGGAAAGTAAGTTAGGCACAGGGAAAGTAAGTTAGGGGGTGACCTCTACAGTGATTGGTTGGTTCCTTTTCCTCCCCTTCCATGCCACACATTTTTTTGCTTTAAAAATGCTTGCTGTGTGATAATAAACAAGTTCCTGCTTGAGTTGACTCCCTGCTGAGTCTGACTGTCTCCCAGGCTAAGGGAGGCTGGGGAACGGGCTAGCAACAAACTTACCTTTCTTCGGACCCTGTCTGACTTCCGCGGGACAGATGAAGGACCAAGAATGGAACTAACCCAGATGTGGTAGCTGTGTGTGTGTGTGTGTGTGTGTGTGTGTGTGTGTGTTTGTGTGTGTGTGTGTGTAATGGAATTCTATGCCTCCATCAAAAAGAATGGCATAGTCCCATTTGGAAAGACTTGGAAAAAATTTCATTAAGTGAAGTAAGCCAGGTTCAAAGAAATAGGGGTCCCATGATTTCTCTTATTTTCAATAACTAGTACATGTCTAGGAGAAGCAGAAAAGGCCAAAAGCTATGTAATATGACCATATAAGAGGATGGTAAGTGAAGTGAACCCCAAGATATGGGCACAAATATTTATTTTCTTTCTCTCTATTGTTTCTACCTATTTATAATGTGCCATGTGATATTTTTTTGTTTCTTTGTGTGTTCCTTCCCCATGGTATAACCCCTGTTTTCACTGTATTTGTTGTTGGTGCCCTGCATCTTGTATATACACATCTCTAATTTGCAGAGGGGAAGGGAAAAAACAAATTGCTTAAATAAGGATACAGCTTAATCCATTGTAACAATAAGATGTACCAAACACTATGTTGAAAAGGAACTTTACAACTTTGGCGGGTGTGGGAGAGGTGGTGCAGTTGTGGAGGTTGAGGGAAGGTATGGCAGGGAGAAATAAATGAGTAGTCAACAATGCTCAATAGGAAATGTACTCATTACATTGCTCATTTAACTGTACCCCCTCTGTCCAGCATTTTTATTTTAAAAAGTACAAACAAAAAGTTCCTCTGTTTTTAAAAAATGGCTTGAATAGTTTTGAGTTTATTCCTTTTAGTTTGTTGGATTTCTTTAATTTATATACTTATATTTGCAGTAAAATTTCCAGCTATTAATTCCTGGAATAATTTTAAAAGAAAAATTCTCATTAGTTTTAATTTTTTGTAAGTATTAACATAACATTCTGTTGCTTTTTTGTGATCATATTTGATAAACTTTTAGCAACTCAATTATATAAAAATAGATGTCTTTGAGATACTGTAGTTTTTATTTCAAAAATTTAGATTTTTATGTATTATAAATTGATTTTTATATATTATGAATGTTAATGTGTTTTTTCCTGGGAAAGTATAGTTTTCAAAAATGGTTATAAAATTTTGCTGTGTGACAAACGTCAGCATTATATGGAATTGTGTAATGAACACAAATTATCAGGCTCTACAGTTACTGAGTCATAGGGGTGAGGTCCAGCAATTTATGTCTTAAATATCCTTGAAGTGATTTTTATTCATGAACAAGTTTGAAAAACATCCAATGTAGATGGTTTTTCTTAGCTTACTGGCTTGCCATAAGGCAAACATCTCAGCATGACTCACATTTCAAACATATTTTAATATGAAAATGGTAAATTTCATTTAAATATTTTGAGAAAGCACCTGGCTGAGCTTACAGACAGATCTTAATAGTACCTTTTTTTAACAGGCTAATATAAAATTAGGTATGTTTTTTACCCTACTTACAAATAAATGTTAACAAAGGATGTTCAGGCAATGCCAAGATTTATGATGCCAATATGCTAAAAATGAAGTACTTCCATATGTTAATGAATATTTTGCACCAATAGATTTTGCTTTTACAAGATGCTTTAGAAATATTTATAGCTTGTGTTTTAGCAAGTGCAGGAATTTGACATTTATATCTACAAAAATCTACAACACATCCATACCCTTCATAATTGGCACAGATTGGGACAGAAAATATTTAGCCTATAGCAACATCTAAATGATAGCTCATTTCCAGTAATAATATATTTCAGACATGCCTGACCTCATAATTAATCTTGACGATATAGGTTTTAAATATGTTTAAATGTCAGGAGATTAGGATTATATGGAATTTAAATGAATCTGTTTTTTTTGTTGTTGACAATTGTACACCCACAGTAAAGCCTATTTCAAAGTTCTAAATATTTGCATAGAATACAAATCTAAATTCAAATCTTTTTAAATTCCCCAATGGTTTATATTTAAAAGTAGAATAATAAAACAATTCATTGTCTGCCTAATAGCAAACATTACTTGTTTAATATATTTTAATGATGGTATATTTAATCAGTCTATTGCACAAAAAAGTATTTTTTGTCTCACTAGGGATTTCCAAATGCAATCATTTGGAAAATTTAATAGAAAACACGTCATCATACAGTAAAAATAAATATGCATAGAATCAAGAGTATTATATTTTATAGACTAAAATTTAAGGAAAATATATGGTAATCAAATTTTCAACATAAAAATAGAATATAGGAAATATAGGAAATTCTCTGCACACTTTAAGCAATGTAAATTATATTCCCTCAAGTAGTTTCAAGGGAACAAAATTGTTTCCAGAATATTGAGATTAATATACATCATCTGTATTGTAGTACAAACATATGCTCTTAAGGATGATTTAGATTTATAATATTTATAAAGAATCTTGGAAAAGTATTAAATTCAAGGAGGATTTTAAAAATTCAGAAATATTTTGGTGCATTTTCTCCATCTGAATGATAATATATCTTTGCAATGTTTCTGAAAATGACAACATGCCAAGCATAGCCATATATATATTAAATTAACCATTATTTGCCTATATTTTACAGACCTTATCACTGGCCTATGTATTTCATTTTCAAGCTTCTAATATGCTTAACTGATTACGATTGGTCTAGTTATTCTGCCAATTCTTTGTTTTTATTAAAATCCATTTGATAGGTCAGCATGCACTGTCCCTTCTAATGATAATAGATTAACAAGTATAAAGTATTTTATATTTTTAACATAAACAACCAGAAAACATGACAGTATCAATTAAGGAATAATTCTCAATTATTAAACAACAGAAAACACAGAAATAAGAGGTCTGGAAAAACTCAAGAATGTAAGAAGACTTGCTATTGCCTTTTCTTTACCATGGAAAAGATTACCATGTAAAGTATAGAAAGAGGAAACTCAAGTGAAGACCAAGGGTATAACTCTATTGAGAAGACAAAGTTCAGAGGTCAGAGAAATAAAGATGAATAAATTATTGCAACTAATCTAGAAGGAGAAATGCATAAATGAAAAAAGTTTTTGATACCTGTGCAGCGTGCTTATAAAATTGTGTTTTTATCTTTGAGTTGTTATACAAAAGAGTTGTCATTCATCAAGTAGTATATAAATGTAATAAATTTTGATCAATGTCACCCCTTTCATAATTTTCCCCATTCCTCCAATCCTATCCCTTCCCTCACTTCTCTTTACTTTGTAGTATATGCGTGCAATTTTACAACAGCACTCCCTCTCTTCTTTTCATCGCAGTGATTCCTTAAAGTCTTTCAGAATGATAAACCAAAATGAGTAGCAAAAGGTTCCTATGATATGACAGTAGCAAAGAATTAGGGGGAAAACTTAATAAAGCACACAAGACTAAGAATAGCTGTCATTCTCTAAAGCCACAATGGGTAAAGTTGTTTAACTGGACTTCAGGCAGAATCCTCAGAAAGCATATTCACTTTGATAGTTGGCAAACCTAGGCTTAAATTTGGGGCTATTTGCAGTAACAAAATAAATGAAAACCTTTAGCAAACCAAATTTGTTAGAAGTAACTTCAGTTCATTACAGAACATAACTAAAAAAATAGTTTAATTCAGTAAAATCCAGCACCTAACTGAAAATTTCACAATGCTTTGTTTCCAAGCAAGAATTTCAAAGCACATGGAAGAACAGAAAGATATCATTTCTTATTAAGAACAAGTCACTCAATAGAAACAGACTGAAAAATCACAGAAAGAATGAAAAAATAAGGATATTTAAAGCTGATTATAAATGGTTATAAAGCTATAATAACAAATAGTATATTAGCATAAAGGTACATTCAAAAACAGAGTAGAACAGGAAGATTAGAAACAGACATAAACATATAAATACATTTACATATATATATGAAATTGAGTTTGATGAAATTACTGGGTATTCAAAGAGAGAAAATCTTTGAACATATCATTCCAAAATAATGTATAATAACAAATACTCTTATACAAAGCAAAAACAATCCCAATGGGGAGGGGGGAGGCTGGGAAGGGATGTGAAGGGTAAACCAAAGGAGGAGGCTGCAATGCTTGGTAAGAAATGTACGCATTATCCTGCCCATGTAATTGTAACTCCTCTGTACAGTATGTTCACAAATAAAATAAAATTAAATTTAAAAAAAAAGCAAAAACAATCAAGTACTGCACATCCTGTGCAAAAGTTAACTGTAAGTAAACTATTTACTAAAATATAAGAACTAAAGATATGTAAACATAAATAGAACACATACTAAGCAATCATTATGACATATTACTAGATATGATTTTTAATAGGGCACTAAGAGTACATTGCATAAGAAAAATATGTTGGCCTTTATCAGAATTAATAGTTAACTCTTTAAAATAATAAGAAGAATAAAAAAGCAAACCACAGACTGTAGAACAGAAGAAATAATTGTAAAATACATAAAATCTTTATCCAAAGTGCAAAGAAACTTTTAAAACTATTTTAAGATGTAATTATTTTGATTCTTTCGTGTATGTAAAATAAAGAGACTGGCTTGTCATAACATTTCTTAGATAAAATTTTCACAATTCACAATTAGCTTTCCTTATCTTAAAAATAAATGTTTAAAATCATCCTACAACATGCCCACAAAACTTATGCATAAATGTTTTAGTGACTTTAAATACATTACCTTTCATTTATTATTTTTGCTGTGAAAACAATATATGGATATATACTGTTTGTAAACTGTTTTAAAAATTACACTTTTGTGAGAAGCAAACTCTGATATTCTCCCTATTGCCACTCTCTCATTCCATTCCCACTTCCATTGAGAACTACTGTCAATATTTTGGTTAGATGTTTTAGTTTCCTTTTAGTATATTTTCAAATTGTTTACATTAGGATTAGTTTTCACATCATAGACAAACTCAAATAATAGTAGCTTAAATACAACAACAATTTCTCTGTTCTGTAAATCAAATTGAGAAATAGGCTGTCAGAGTAATTTCTTTCCTTTTCTTGTTTGTAGCACTGCCAGGAACATGTGAAGATTCATTAAAGACATTCACACCCATGTTCATTGCTATACTATTCACCAAGATATGGAAACTGCTCAGATGACCTACCACTGAGGAGTGGATCAAGAAAATGACACACACACATACATATTTATTACATACACACGCACACATATATGCCCTCACTCCTCCCACACATACACAATGGAATTTTACTCATTCATCAGTAAGAACGATGCTATGCCATTTGCTGGAAAATGGATAGATCTTTAAAAATATGCTAAGTGAAATAAATAAATCCCAGAGAGAAAAAGGATTCATGTTTTCTTTCATATGTGAAAGATAAATGATAAATATATATGTAAGCATATGAAAGATCACACATCTATATAAATAAATGTATTAACAAAGATGTAGTATGTGCAGGAGAAGAGTTCAATAGTGTAACTCTTTTGAACAACTCACTTATAGCTTGAAAAAATGAATGACAGGAAGCTGAAACAAGAGTTGTTAGAAGAGGGTCAGATAAAGGGCAATAGATAAATGGAGAAAGGAAATGTGATTCAATGCATTTATATTATTCAATGTATATATGTGAAAATGGAATTAGGAACAGTGAAAGAATGGGTCGGGTTAAGAGAGTTGGGGAAAAATATAAAAGAGGGGTTATATTTGTCAAGATGCATGGTATAGAGAAACTGACATGTTGAACTGAAACCTCTTTGTGCAACTACTTAAAGACAATAAATCTACTATATTTGTAACACCATTGGGAACCCTAGGACCAAGTGGAAACTATGACTAGGTGCAGGAAGTATGAGTGCTTGAAAAAGGCTGGCAGTGGGTAACTGCTGATTGCTTATCCTATGTCTGACTAAAGACACAGGATTCTGAGTGTTTGACTTTCTGCAATAATTGTATCAAAATATAAGATGAATGCCTAGGTGAACTTATCTT
This sequence comes from Dipodomys ordii, assembly GCF_000151885.1. Lineage (NCBI taxonomy): Eukaryota > Metazoa > Chordata > Mammalia > Rodentia > Heteromyidae > Dipodomys > Dipodomys ordii. The sequence goes on from NW_012267296.1 coordinate 4,444,980, forward strand.
CATGCTTCCTGATCTTATTGACTACCCCTTGGAATGTGGCATGTAATCTTACCAAGACTTCCTCAAATAAACCTTAAAAGCAGAAGATGGTACAAACTCCGTCAGCTTAATCATGTTTGTCATTCCTTATCCCATAGTGGTATTATTAAAAATTAAAATATTGAAATATCCCTGTATGGGCATGTTCTTCATGCATTGTCATAATATCTACTTGATGGAACTGGCAACACAATACTTAATTAATTATGACAGCTTGAAAAAGGATTCTTGACCAGAATTTCTGTTATGAAATTCAATTATTATTATAATTCCATTAACAACCATCAACAGTCTATTGATACATTCTTTAAGGACCCATTTTAAACTAAACACCATATTAGGTAGTATGTACACAAGACAAATATGCCACATGTTTGCTTCCCTAAACTTCATGGTCTAATACAGAGACAGCTATATAAAAACATAAGCTCAAAATCTTCATAACCAAAATTATAAGAAGACTATCATGTAACTGTAACCCCTCTGTACAGTATCTTTACAAAAATATGTTTAAAAACCAAAAACAAAAAAAAGAAGAGTATGATGCAGGATATAGGGTATAAAAGAAGACCAGAAAAATTGATTAAACATGAAGAACATTAAAGTCTGAACACTTCTCCTTGCATTCAATGAGGTTATCAAAAGTAAGTGGAGACCAGGCAGTGTTAGTTCACACCTGTAATCCTAACTATTCAGAAGGCTGAGCATGGGCAGGAAAGTTCCTGAGATTTTTATCTCCAATTAACCACCAGAAGGCTGATAGCGGTGCTGTGGCTCAAAGTGGTAGAACACTAGACTTGAGCAAAGCAAATTAGGGACAGCACCCAGGCCTGAGTTTAAGCCCCAAGACCGATAAATAAAGGAAGTGTAGAAAAGTGACAAAACATTTCACTTGAACAGAATTAAGCAGTTATGAACTTAAAATTTAGGTGAATTAAACAAATCTTGGAAGACTTCACATGCTGGATAAACTTTGATATTTATCTCATGACAAATGTATTTCAAGTAAACGGCAGACTTTTGTTCTGGGAAAAACAGTAAAGTTTGAAGTCAAGACAATTGATTTTTATTAGGAAAAGCTATTTGATCTGTCTATTCTGTTTCATCAGGTGTGAAACAAAGCCAGAATAATAAAAGGTATGTTGACTACTTTCTATGTGCTAGATACAGTCATAAGGATATTTATTGCAAAGATTAAATGTATTCCAGTGGGTATAATCATTGGCACTGATTAAGAATCTGATAATGTTAATCTTGAATAACTATAATATAATATAATAAAATCGATGCAACTTTAAGTTGTGCTGAAAGTTTCTCTCCAATTAATTTGAATAATTCTGGTAATTAGTGAACACAATTCAATTGAAGATATAGCTGAGATACTGAATGCCCTATGAAGCTAACATCTTGAACCAAATACGTGATAATGAAAAGATTGGAAATGTCAGGACTTGAAAACAATCATGAGCTAAGTATGACATCCTTGGAAATATCCACTAGCCTGGGGTCAATCAAAGTTTTTCTGTACGAAGAGAAAAGGATACTGATTCTATTCATTTTATTGCCTGTCGACTTCTACGAATACCAAGGGGTTCACTGACCATTTTTTTGCCACTTTGTCAACAGGGTTCTAATATTTATCATTAGATTGGTTATTGAATAGAGCTTCTGAGTTCCTGAAAGCACATAATTTAACACTTCAGCAAAATAATTCCTGACACATATTCGATTTCATTCTCTTATCATTGCCTGCTAAAGATCATGAAAACTAGTTCCATCAGGAGAGAATTTTTTTCTTTCTCTTATAAAGAAGTAATTAAGATAGACAAAAACCACATATTCTTTCTTCAGAAATGAATTCCTCTGTTTGTTGGAGGCGAGTTCATTTTTTTTAATGTGAAGAATGTAGGTAAAATTCAATCACCACAAAATTCCACTACATAGTTAAAACATGCATTTCTTTTGAGTAATAAGTGCACAGCACCTACGTATTACACATTCAATTTAATAACATTTTGCTTTGTGTGGTTCCTTTGAATCTTAAAGTAGAAGAATGAATATATTTTGTACTTCTTAGTCCATGTTTCTTATTCCATGAAATTAGCATACATTTTTTTTAAAGAATGCTTTATTTTGAGAGATAAAATTCAGTACTTTATGAGTTTCTCTTCATCAATTCCACCCAGGTGGTTGATGATACAGGCTAAATGACTATCAATTTTAGGGTAATATATCATTAGTTAACTAGGTAATATTAGGATATGATTTACAATGAAGAAAAGTGAAAAAGAAACAATTGTCAGTTGCTATGGAACGTTATTAAGTATAGGCAAAGCTCTCAAAAGTTATACTTTATGAATGCCAGATAGCAACAGATACAATAAGAATTCTGTGTAGCTGTAGCCATGTATACTTTAGCTCAAAGTGTAAAATTTCTCTGTGTGTCTGTAGGTGTGTATACTTTAGCTTAAAGTCTACTTTCACATTTTCTTAGTTTTGTTTAATATGTTTTATTTGGCTGGAGAATTCCATCATGGTCTTAATAATTATATACATCCAAATGAAAGTATCAAATCCTAATAAGCATTGTTACGATATTACTAAGTCAGATCTTTGGGTGGATAAATAAGTCCTAAACGAAGAACCTTTGTAAATGCTTAAGGGAAACTAGAACATCAGCTTCTCCCACTATGTGAGGACTCAGAAAAAAATCAAGTATGAACCAGGTAAATTGACTTCATAATGTATAATATCTTCTGATTTTCCAGTCACCAGAAATAGGAGAGCACACTTTATATGGTTATCCACCACCTAGTCTATATTTTTACATCAAGTCAAATGAACTATGGTTCATCCCATCAAAGTGATTATATTACATTCAGTTCTCATTTTCAGGTTCATATTGTCCATGGCAGCTTCCCAGACTTGCCTCTTTTCTGATGACCAATACTTTGAAAAGTACTTGGCAAGGGTTCTACAGACAAGTACATAGTTGGGATTTGTATATCTCTGTAAAGTTTAGAGTGAATCATACTTAGAAAGATAACATGCCATTTTATGTGCCTTCATTGTGAATCATGTTGCTTCCTTTTTTTCATTATATATATATATATAAAGCTATGTCCTTGATAAATTAAACAGCTCTAAACATTCACACAGTGAAAACAATGGAGGATATTCTTAGGAGAGGATCAGAAGGCCTAATAGCTATGAGTATATGATCACATAAAATGATACTCATCAAAATGAACTCCTAGAAATGGAATCAGACATTGTTTAAATTTTATTTTATTTTGTTTTAAAACTGATGTACAGAGGGATTACAGCTTCATAAGTAAGGCAATGAGTAAATTTCTTATTGAATATTGTTATCTCCTACCTCTGTTTTTCCCACTATCCTTTCCCTCCACCCCCCATTCCACTCTCCACCAAGTTGTAAAGTTAGTTTCTAATTTAATGTCTTATGAGTCTCTCTGTTGCATTTGTTCACTCTTTGTTTCACCATTTTCTTATTCCTTTTCTCCTGCCCATATGCTCTTCAAAAGTTAACATAAGCCAGGCATTTGAGGCTAATGCCTGTATCCTAGCTACTCAAGAGGCTGAGAGCTGAGGATCAGTTTGAAGCCTGCCCATACAGGAAAGTCCATGAGAACATTATCTCTAAATAAGCACCAAAAAGTCAGAAGTGCAGCCATGGCTCCAGTGGCAGTATGAGCCTCCAGCAAAAGAGTTCAGGGATGACACCCAGACTCTGGGTTCAATCCCCAGGTCTGGCAAAATGAATAAATAAATAAACAAACAAACAAGTACACACATACCATAGACAAAACAATTGCTTTTGGGCATTGATCCATAGAAATGGAGCCCATACTTATAAGAAAAATTCTAGACACAAACACAAATAGCTACTTTTTGTTGTATCCAAAAATTGGACTGAGCCCAGATACTATTCACTATGTGGTACATCCATATCATGGAATTATTCTCTCCAATAAAAAAATCTTTAACCAGAAGTTTGATGTGCTGACACATGCCTATATTCTCGGCTACCTGGAAGGCTGAAGTAAGGGGTTCTCAAGTTTAAGGCTAGCCTGGGCAAATTACCAAGATCATGTTCCTATTTTTTCCTAAGGGAAGAGAATTTAGATCAATTGCAGAGCTCTTGTCTAGAATACATAAAGCTCTGGATTTAACCCCCGGAGCTTGTTTTGAAAAAAAATGACAAAGTTATGTTTGGGAGTATAACTCAAGTGGTAGAATATTTTCCTAGCAATCATGAGGTCCTAAGTTCAAACTCCATTACTTCCAAAAACAAGTTAAGTATAGACTTAAAAATATATATTTAAATATACTCAGGTATATTATACCCAAAAAGAACTGAAAATATATCCACTTGTACAAGATTAATCATAAATTTAAAATATCCTCAAAATGGAGTCCCAACCAAGGAGTGGCTAAATCATGTTATATTCTCCCATGGGAATATTACTGAATAAGAGAAAATACAAGTTCCAGGAACATCCTGTTTTAGACTCTGTACTGTTGAAAATAATATCTCTACCTTTTCTATTACATTTTGCATTCTCTCTTTTTTCATTTGATTAATAAGAATAGATGTTTATCAATTTTTAGAACTTTATTGGAAGAACCAATATTTGGTATTGTTCTATTATTGATGCACATTTCAACTAATCTAAATCCATTTTCAAATAGCATTTTACATTTGTAGTAGTTTCTTAAAGCAGAATATATGAGCTTCTGCTGCAGTCTCATACATTTTATTTGTATGTGTTTTTAATAATAATTACTAATAATTAACAACTCATTACATATTTATTGTTACTTAAACAGTTACTAGAATTTTTTTCTTCCCTAGTGTAGCTTCCAGTTATTGCTGTATTTCATTTTTCTTCTGAAATATTTCTTTAAACATTTATTTCTTGGCCAATCTAACTGGGGTGAGATGAAATCTCAGCGTTGTTTGGATATGAATTCAAACAACATCAAATGTTGGTGGGTATGTGGGGGAAAAGGAACTCCACTGCACTGTTGGTGGGAAAGTAAACTAGTACAACCACTCTGGAGAAAAGTCTGGGGGTTCCTTACCAAAGAAAATCATAGATTTCATCTATGACTCCGCCATACCATTCCTGGGCATCTACCCTGAACATCACGAGCCAGGATATGATAAGAACACCTACACATTCATGTTGATTGCTACACTATTTATAGTAGCAAAGATACGGAAACAGTCCAGATGCCCCACAATAGATTAGTGGATCCAAAAAATGTGGTACTTATATATAATGGAATTTTACACAGCCATTAGAAATGGCTGCAGGGAAATGGATGGACCTAGAGCAAATCACCTTAAGTGAGGTAAGCCAAATCCAGAGACAAATGGCACATGTTCTCTCTGAAATGCAGAAACTGGATATAAAATAAACTGGGAGATGATAAATAATACTAGATAATCACACACCATGAAACCAAAAAAGGATACTCTTTAGAGGGAAACACAAAGGCTCAATGCCTACATGCCTCATGTTAATATAAAATAACATATATATATATATATATATATATATATACACATAAATGAACTCCAAAATATGAAAACAAGATACCTCTCTTCTTTTTGCTTTTTAATTTTTTAATTTTTCCCCATGCCAAGTTGTACAGAATGTAATTTCCAACATATTGTCTGTGATTATCACTGTTGCATTGGTTTCCCCCTTGTCCTTTGTCTCACCATTTTCTTGTTCTCCTTCACTTCCCTAATTCAAATAAATGTATATACAATACCAGGTTACCAAAATCAAATAGTGACAACAGGGCATATACCATAGGGGGAACAACATACAAAAGAAACAAAATGTCACATAATACATTAAAACAACAACAAAGAAAAAACTCTTGTGTCCATGTCTTGGATGGAGTTCATTTCAATTATCATCATCTCATATGTAAATAGTTATTGAGCTATTCTCCTCATCTGCTAGGATTATCCTAGACCTATACTAATTATTACAAATAAGGGAAATCATGGAACCTATATTTCTTTGTGTTTGGCTTATTTCAGTTAATATGAATTTTTCCAAGTCTTTCCATTTCCTTACATATGGAGAGGTGTTATTCTTTTGGATGGAAGCATAGAATTCCACATTATGTGTGTGTGTGTGTGTGTGTGTGTGTGTGGTGTGTGTGTGTGTGTGTCTGTGTGTGTCTGTGTCTGTGTGTCTGTGTGTGTCTGTATCTGTGTGTGTGTGTCACATTTTCTTGATCCATTCATCTACTGAAGTCCATCTGGGTTGGCTCCATATCTTAGCTATGGTAAATAATGCTGTGATAAACATAGTTGTGCTAGTAGCTTTAGTGTGGTTGTGATCATTTGAGTAGATGTCCAAGAGTAGGATTACTAAGGTCACAAGGAAGCTTTATGTGTATTCTTTTGAGGAACTTCTATCATGCTTTCCACAGTGGTTGAACAAGTTTACATTCCCACCAACAGTGCAATAGCATTCCCATTGGCCACATCCCCTCCGATATCAGTTGTTATTAGATTACTTGATTATAGCCATTCTAACTGAGGTGAGGTGGAATCTCAATGTTGTTTTGATTTGCATTTCTTTTATGGCCAGAGAAGTTGAGCATTTCTTCATGTGTCTATTGTCTATTCTTATTTCCTCTTCAGAGAAGTCTCTCTTTTAAGTATTTAGCACATTTATCTTTGAGGATTTGTTTTTGGAGGATTTAATTTTTTGTTCCAAGTATGTTATAGATATGAGGCCCTTGTCTGTTGGATATAAGTAATACTAGATAATCACACATAGTGAGACCAAAAAAGGATATTCTTTTTTTGTACAATTTTTATTGTAAAACTTTGTACAGAGGGGTTACAGGCACACGAGCAAGGTAATGAGTACATTTCCTATTGAGCATTGTTAATTCCTCCATTGTTTCCCCCTACCGTCCCTTCCCTCCCACCTCCACAACTGCACTGTGCCTCCCCCATCTGCCAAAGTTGTAAAGTTCTTTTTTAACATAGTGTTTTGTACATCTTATTATTACAATGAGTCAACCTGTATCCTTATTTAAGCAATTTGGTTTTTTTTCCCCTTCCCTTCCCCGAATTCGAGAAGTGTATATACAAGATGCAGGGCACCGACATCAAATACAGAAAAAATAGGGGTTATACCATGGTTGAGGAACAAACAAAGAAACAAAAAAAATCACATGTTACCTTATAAATAAGTTATAAACAATGAAAAGAAAGGAAAAAGATATTTGTGTCCATATCATGGGGTTCATTTCACTTACCATCATATTATATGGTCATAGATACATAGATAAAGCCTTTTCTGCTTGTTCAAGCATGTACTAGTTATTGCAAATAAAGGAAACCATGGGATGTAAGTTTATTTGGACCTGGATTACTTCACTTAATGTAATTTTTTTCCAAGTCTTTCCATTTACTAACAAATGGGGCAATGCCATTCTTTCTGATGGAGGCATAGAATTCCATTATGTAAGTATGTATAAATACATCTGTGTGTGTGTGTGTGTGTGTGTGTGTGTATACATATATATATATCATATTTTCTTGATCCATTCATCTACTGAGGGGCATCTGGGTTGGTTCCATATTTTAACCATGGTAAATAATGCTGTTATAAACATAGTTGTGCTCGTACCCTTAGTATGGCCTTGTTTCTGATTGTTTGAGTAAATGACCAAAAGTGGAATTGCTGGGTCACAGGGGAGATCTATTTGTAGTCATCTGAGGAACCTCCATACCGCTTTCCAAAGTAGTTGAACAAGTTTACACCCCCACCAACAATGCATACATTTCCCTTCTGTCTACATCCCCTCCAGCATCTGTTGTTATTAAAGTTCTTGATTATAGCCATTTTAACTGGGGTGAGGTGGTATCTCAATGTTGTTTTGATTTGCATTTCTTTTATGGCTAGAGAGTTTGAGCATTTCTTCATGTGTCTATTGGCTATTCTTATGTCCTTTTCAGACAAGTTTCTCTTTAGCACACTTATTTATAGCGCAGTAGTTTCTTTCAGGATTTGTTGTTGGGGGATTCGAATTTTTGAGTTCCAAGTATATTTTAGATATGAGAACCTTGTCCCTTGTTTGGCTAGTGAAGATCTCCCAATCAGTGGAATTTCTATAGATCTTGCTAGCTATGTGCATTGCCATACAGAAGGTCTGTAGCTTCATGCAATCACATTTGTCCAGCTTTTATTTGATTTCTTGTTTATCTGGGTCTCTATTAAGAAAATTTCAGCCTGTACTAAGGATTTCTAAGGTTTCTATTATTCTTTTCTGTAATGTTTTCAGGGTGTCTGCTTTGACTTCGGGGTCTTTGATCCAGTTGGAGTTGATTCTGGTGCAGGGTGATATATATGGATCTAGCTTTATTTTTCTGCAGGTAATTAACCAATTTTGCCAGCACCATTTACTAAAGAGGCGGTCTTTCTTCAATTCTATTTTTTTAGCTCCCTTATCAAAGATTAGGTGGTTATTGGTCTCCGGGTTCACTTTTGGGTCTTCAGTCCTAGTCCATTGGTCCTCAGGTCTGTTCTTGTACCAGTACCAAGCTGTTTTGATTACTAGGGCTTTGTAGTAGAGTTTGAAATTTGGTATTAATATTCCTCCAGCACTGTTCTGTCTGTTAAGGATCACTTTTGCTATTCGGGGCCTTTTATTGTTCTATATGAATTTTTGGATTGCTTCTTCTATTTTTCTGAAGAATAAGGTTAGAAGATTGATAGGTATGGCACTGAATTTGTTGATAGCCTTGGGAAGTATTTCCATTTTCACGATATTGATCCTTCCAAACCAGGAGTATGGGAGGGTTTTCCACTTCCTAAGTTCTGATTTGATTTCCTTTTTCAAGTTTATAAAGTTTTCATCATAGAGTTCCTTCACTTCTTTAGTTAACTCCTAGGTATTTTATTGATGTAGGGCTATTACAAATGGAGTTGCTTTCCTGATTTCAGCTGTGCTTTTCTTATTGGTGGCATATAGAAAAGCCATTGATTTTTGAGTAATACGGGAGTGGAGCCCGTGGGATTCTTTAAATAAAAGTTCATGTCATGTGCAGAGAGTGAGAGTTTTACTTCATTTTTTCCTATTTGGATTCCCTTTATATTTGCATTTTGTCTTATTACTGTTGCTAGGCATCATTCTAATAATAAATCGAAGAGAAGTGGAGAGAATGGGTATCCTTGTCTTGTTCCTGAATTTAGAGGAAATGGCTTTAGTTTTTCACCATTTATTTATAATGCTGCCTGTCAGTTTGTCATATACAGCCTTTATTATATTCAGGAGTGTTCCATGGATTCCTAGTTTTTCTGGAGCCCTCATCATAATGGGTTGTTGGATCTTGTCAAATGCTTTTTCTGCATCTTTTAAGATAATTATGTCGTTCTTATCTTTGCCCTTGTTGATGTGATGAATTATATTAATTGATTTGCGTATATTGAACCAGATTTGCGTGCCTGAAATGAATCCTGTTTGATCGTGGTGTGTGATTTTTTTGGATAAATTGTTGAAGTTGGCCAAAATTTTGTTGAGAAGTTTTGCATCAATGTTCATCAAAGAAATGAATCTCTGGTTCTCTTTCTTTGATGAATCCCTGCCTGGTTCTGGGATTATGGGTTATGATGGCTTCATAGAATGAGTTTGGTAGTGAACTTTCAATTTCATTGAAGAGTTGAAGAAGTATTGGTGTGAGCTCTGTTTTGAAGGCCTTGTAGAATTCTGCTGTAAAATCATCTGGTCCTGGGCTTTTCTTAGATGGGAGGTCTCTTATTGCTCTTTCTATTTCAGTGCTTGATATGGGCCTGTTAAATTGGTTTAACTCTTCTTGGTTTCATTTTGTCATGTCGATATTTGCTAGGAAATCATCCATTTCTTCCAGATTGTCGAACTTATTAGCATAAAGGTTTGAGAAGTATTACCTTATATTCTTCTGAGTTTTGGTTGTTTCTGTGGTGATGTTTCCATTCTAATCTCTGAGTTTGTTTATTTGGGTGTGTTCTCTTCTTTTTCAAATAAGAACCAACTCTCTGTTTTGTTGATTCTTTCTATGTTTTTTTGGATGCTAATCCATTTAATTCTGATTTAATTTTAATTATTTCGTTCCATGTAGTTTATAATTTTTTCTGTTTAGTTTGAAGCTCTTTTTCAAGATCTTCAGATGTCTCATTAAAATGTTGCTTTCTTATCTGTCCAATTTGTTGATGTAGGAACTCAGAGCTATAAACATGCCTTTGAGTACTGCCTTTGCTGTGTCCCAGTGGAGCCGGTAATTTGTGTGTTCATTTTTGTTGAATATCATGAAAATTTGAATTTCCTTTCTAATGTCTTCCATGACCCACTGGTGGTTCAACAGGGTGTTGTTCAGCCTCCATGTGTTACAGGACTTTCTTTTATTCTTTGTCTTTTTTTCTTTTCTTTGGGTCCGGTCATGGGGCTTGAACTCTGGGCCTGGGCGCTGTCCCTCAGCTCTTCAGGTCAAGGCTAGCACTTTACCACTTGAGCCACAGTGCCACTTCTGACTTATTTCTTTTTACTTGTGTGGTCCTGAGAAATCGAACCCAGGGCCTCATGCATGCAAGGCAAGTGCTCTACCACTGAGCCACCTACCCAGCCAATACAGGGCTTTCTTTGGTGGCTTTTGGTGTTTAGTTATAATTTTATTCCCTTGTGGTCTGAGAGAATGTAAGATATAACTTCAATGTTTCTGAATTTGGGCAAGTTTACTTTGTGGCCTAAAATGTGGTCTATTTTGGAAAATGTTCCATGTGTTGCTGAGAAAAACATGTATACTGATGCTTCTGGGTGAAATATTTGGTAGATGTCTGTTACATCTAGTTGATCTATGCAGTTGTTTAGATCTGTGGTATCTCTGTTGAGTTTTTGAAGGGTGATCTATCTAGTGGGGATAGTGGTGTGTTAAAGTCCCCAACAATTATTGTCTTTGGATCTATGTTAGATTTGAAGGAAATTAATGTTTCTTGGATAAATTTGGGTGCTGTCTTGTTTGGTGAGTACATTTTAATTGTAATATCCTACTGAGGTACAGATCCCTTAATTAATATGTAATGACCTTCTTTATCTCTTTTCACTAATTTTAGTTTGAAATCCATTTTATCTGATATTAGAATTGCAATTCTTGCCTATTTATGAGATCCATTTGGTTGGTAGATTTTATTCCAGCCTTTCACTTTCAGAATATGCTTGTTTATGGTCAAGGTGTGACTCTTTAAAGCAGCAGATAGAAGGATCTTGCTTTTTAATCCAGCTAGACAGTCTATGTCACTTAATTGGAGAGTTAAATCTATTAATATTGAGTATTAGGACTGAGAAGTGTTTAGTAGTTCCTGCCGTGTTAACCATCTTCTTCGGGACTGTGACAACTTGGTTTTTCCTATAGTTCTAGGATTCCTTTTTTGTGTGCAGTTTCTTGGTCTTTATTGTGATTTTGTTGATTTTCTACTTGTAGGACATCTTTAAGTATCTTTTTTAGGGCTGGTTTGGTGGAAATATGTTTTTTTCATTTTTTTTTCTATGAAAGGTTTTTTATTTGACCTTCCGTTTTGGAGGGAGTTTAGCTGGGTAAGTATTCGTATTCTTGGTTGATAGTTGTTTGTCTTTAGGGTGTGGCATACACTATTCCAGGCTCTTCTTGCTTTAATTTTCTCTGCTGAGAAATCTGAGGTTTCCCATTATAGTTGATTGATCTTTTCTCCTTGACAACTTTAAGGATCCTTTCCTTGGTCTGAATTTATCCTGTGTGTATTATAATGTAACAGTGGGATGTCCTGTTCTGGTCTGGTCTATATGGAGTTCTAAAAGCTTCTTGTATCTGAATAGGCTTATCCTTTAGTTCTCTGCTAGGATCCTGTTAAATAAATTTCCTAGACCTTTCACTTCTTTCTAAAGGCCCTCGTCTACACTTGTTAGCTTTAAATTGGGCCTTCTGGTGTTGTCTTTGAAATATGGAATTGATCTGTCATGTTTCTTGGATTTGTCTTGGATAGTTGTCTGTTCTTTCTCTATAATATCTAGGCTGTCTTCAATCCCAGAGATTTGATCTTCTGCATGGCCTAACCTCCTGTCAAGTGCTTCTACTTTTTTTTATTTCCTGTCCTTCTAATTGGTTGTCTTTGATGGCTTCAAATTCTTTGTTGGAGCTTTGTTTTGGATTTTGTATGGACTTCTTTACTTCCTTAATTTGGTTTTCAATGTTTATTGTTATACCCCTTAGTTGATTGATTAAGGTTTCATTGGACTCCCTTTATTTGTGATGGGTTCCACTCAGCATTCCCTTTGTGGCCTCCCTGTATTCCTTCAGCTGTCAGTTTAAGCATTCCATGAATGCCCCTGTTGATTTTTGTCTGTTTTCATCCTGCTCATGCAATTCCTGTATTACTCTGTCATTAGCTTTCTCATGCTTATGAGATTCCTGTATTAATTTTTGGTTAGATTCATCAGGCTCACGAAGTTCCTGTATTAATGCTTGGTTAGCCTAGTCTTGCTTCTTATCACATTAAATCTTAGTCCTTTTCAGGTTTTCAGTCTTTTCATTCACAATGTTTACCAGTAGTGTGTGTAGAGCATTTTGGGACCTCTCCTCTGGATTATTCATTAACTGTTCTGTCACCTGATTATCTTGAGTGGGAGTTGAGATACCTGGACTTGCCATTTTTCTTGTGCCTCTCCGACTTGTTATGCCAATTTGGTATGAAAGTAACACTAATTTCATGCTAGAACACTATTTTAAGGCTAGCATCAACCAGAGTCCTGTAGTTGTACAGATTGATTGACTCACTCTAAATGGCTGCAGATACAATCTATTTCAACAGATACAATCTAATTCAACATCAAACAACTATGCATTAATGGGCTAAGAACATCAAAAAGGAATTCAGCAGATGAGATATCCATAGGTTTAGGGAGAATTTGGGGGAAAATTGGATTAAAGGAATGTGGAGAGGTGAAAGAGTGAATTTAACCTAGCCCTAATTTCAGAGAAGAAAAGGATATATCAGAATGAAAAGAGGAGAGAGATAAAGAAACAAGAATAAATGAAAAAAAATTAAAAATTGAAACAATTAAAATTATGTAATCATAAGGAAATAATACTGATAGAAGAAAAGGATAGAATGATAGGAGAGAGATAAAAAGTAAAAAATAAAGACTAAAAAATTTAAAAATGGAATACTTAAAATTGTATAAGTATAAAGAAATAATACTGCTATTAAAGGAGTTAGGCTTAAGAGGTTGTGAATTTAGCATTCAATTACCAAATTAAGTAGGCACACAATGAAGGATAAGGTCTTAATAATCGATGATGGGTATATATTTATAGATGAGCAAAACAGCAATTATGTCATGCACAAAAAAAGGACTAAGAGGTTAAAAGAGATTTATTTTAAAAAAAGAACAAAACCCCCCCACACACATAAAATAAAATTTGTAAAAGAAAAAAAACTAGAAAACTAAATCTTAGAAAAAAATGTAGAAAAATGAGTTCTTTGATTTTTTTGGGGGGTGGGGGGAGGATCTTATATTTCCCCTGTGTCCATAACCAGTTTCTTGTTGGAGTCTCTGGTTTGGTTGTGGTGTTTGGTGTTCCTGTGGGTTGATTGGTTTCTTATGTCAGTTTGTTTGAGCAGGTAGTCAGTTCTGCCTTACCCAGGACTTTGTGATCCTCTGCCCAGGCTAGTTCAGTGGGAGGGAGATCTGTTTTGACTTTCACAAAAGTGGGAGATGACTATTCCCTCTAGCTTGGAGTTGCTGTCATGTGGCTAGATTGTGGGTATGGTTGAAGCTTATCTGAAATCAATAGCTTTTCCCTGAGGGGCTAGATCCTGAGACAATCACAGATCCCATCCTGGAGCCTTTCTCAGGATTTATGTTACTGAGTTTCAATTGTTTTTCTTTTACCCCTCCTGCTGCTGTCTGTGGCCTAGGCTACAGTGGGGAAGGGGAGTCTCTGGCTCTGTTTACCCAGTGAAGAAAGTCACTCTTCCGGGGCCACCTTCCTCTGCCTGGGAAAGGTTACTTTCCCTTGGGTATAAGTGATCAGAGCAGGTCTGGTTCTTGTGACCTGTTGAATGACCCTATTCTTTTCTTCCAAGGCCTGAGGTGGCGCTTGCTGCTTGGACCAGGCCTTTGCCAGTATCAAAGATAGAGTTCTTCTCAGGTGGTAAGGAAGAGGCTACCTTCCCACCGCTGCTTCATGAGGAGTGAGGATGTCTTGAGATTACTAATACCAGTCTCTTGGTTTTCAGGCTGTCTATGGTCTGTGATAAGCAGGATGAAGTTTTTTGCTCCTTGTCAGTTCTTGCCGGTAGTACATCTGGCGCATTTGTCCAGGGCTCTTTCTGTTGGTATGGTGGCCACAGCTCCACCACTGCCACTGTGGATACCGTCAAGTGTTCAGATCTGTCCACTTAACCAAGCTGTCTGAATTTTCCCTCTTTTGCCAAACACTCTGTAATGAGATAGCACACTTGGTTTGATTCTCTAGCCTAGGACTGTTCACTGGAAAAATAAAACTGCTTTCTATGCGAGAGCTTGTTTAGCCTCCAGCTTCTCCTCTGCCATCTTCCTTTCTTAGTCAAGAGGATACTCTTAAAAGAGAAACAGATAGGCTCAATGCCTACATAAGATACATATATATGTATATATATATATATATATATATATGTGTGTGTGTGTGTGTGTGTGTATATATAAATGAACTCCTAAATATGAAAACAAGATACCTCTCTTCTTTTTTTTTCTTTTCTTTCTTTCTTTCTTTCTTTCTCTCTCTCTCTCTCTCTATATATATATATATAGAGAGAGAGAGAAAGAGAGAGATGCATACATATATATATATATATATATATATATATATATATATTATTCCACCTTCTTTTCCTTATGCATGATGTATTAAGGTGTATACTTTCAGGAGGGTTGGGGTAAAAGTACATTACTTTCGGGAGAAAGAGTGAAAAAGTTCAGCAGTGGAACTTATTGACTCACTGGACTAGTGAAATTGAATTATACAATTCATGTGTAGAGATGGGAGGGAGGAACAGAAGATTCCATTCAGAAGGAAATGTACCCATTTTCTGACTCATGTAATTGCAATCCCTCTGTACATCACCTCTATAATAATAAAATAAACTAATTTAAAAACCGGGTAGAGCTGAGCACCGATGGCTTACACTTGTAATCCTAGCTACTAAGGAGCATGAGATCTGAGGATTGCAGTTCAAAGCCAACTCAGATACAAAAATCCCCACGAGACTCCAATTAACCACTCAAAAACTAGAAGTGGCACTGTAGCTCAAAGTGGTAGAGTTATACCCTTAAGCAAATAAACTCAGGGACAGTGCCCAGGCCCTAAGTTCAAGCCCCAATTAGCAACAAAACATTATTTAAATGTTTTTAAAGCAAAAAACTGGTAGAGAGCAAAGGAAGGTTGACTGTGTCCTAAAAGAAATATATTATTTACCTGACTTATCTAACTTTATGCCCTCTTTTCATCACTGTTATAATAATACAATTTTAAATAAAAATATTTATTTCTTTAAAAGGGTCTTTATGCTACCAAATAATCCCCTCAATTTTGTCTGGGAAACACACCTTTATTGAACGATAACTTCACTGGGTATAGACTTCTAAATTGGTTTATTTTTATTTTAAACATTTACATATTTCACTTCACTATTTCTTATGTTGCTTTGTAGTTTCAGATAAGTCATTGTTCTTATTCTTGCTCCTCTACAGGTAAGCAGTTTTGTTAATGCTGGTAATTTGTTTTTATCTTGCTTGCTTTTTTTTTCTGTCTTTGGCTTTTGCTATATCAGTATATTTTTCCTTTTGGTATTTATTCTGATTAGCATTTTCACTTTCTTGAATCTGTAATTTAATATTTTTCATTAGCGTTGGAAAGCTATTAGCCACTATTATTCAAAATATGTTCCTGCTATGTGCATTTACGTCTCTTATTGCAGTTATATAATCGTTTTGCAGATTTTGTATTTTCTAGTGTTTGGTGGCTTTACTTTTGTGGGTTCTCTTCTTTCCATATTTCTTTGGATAGCTTCCAATTGACTTTTGCTCACACTCATTGAGTCTTTCTTTAATCAAGTCCACAGAGGAATCTATCAGCATTTCAGTTTTGTTGATTCTGATTTTTCCTATCTCCTTTTGATTTATCCCTCTCTGCAACATTGTATATCTGTTCATGCAATGTCTATTTTTTCAATAGAGTATTTAACATATTAACTATAGTTGTTGTAAATAATAGGTCACATCTGTGTAATCTGTGTAAACAGTGTAATCCTATAAGTCTGGTTTTGATGCTTGAGGTGTTTTACTTGGAGCCTTGTTTTTCCTTTTAGCATGCATTGTAAAATATTGTTGCGTGTATTGAGTAATAAGAACTGAAATAAGCAAGCTTAAATGTGAAGATTTATGCTAATCTAGTGTCATTTATAATTTCTTCTTTTTGTGGTACTTTAATAATTCCTTTTCAAATAGTGTCTTATCTTCTAATTTTCAGCTATAGTGCATAGTTAATTATCTTATCAGCTTGTTAGTGTGGTGTGTGATATCGGAAAGTGAAACAGTTACATAATACCTTCATTAATTCTCAATCTTTCAGTGAGTTGGTCTCATACCCATGCTTTTCAGAGCTGTTTCTACCCTCCTTTAGTGACACCAAATTTTTATCCAGTCTATCTTTTTTTAAAAAGATTTTTAACATTTTATTGTAAAAGCCAAGTATAGAGGGGTTACAATTACATAAGTCAGGTAATGAGTACATTTTCTTTTGAAGAGTGTCACCCCTCTATCTTTCTCACAGATTTTTCCTCCCAATCTCCTTCCCCCCACAGGTTATATAGTTCATTTTAACATAGCAACTAGTATCAAAGTGGAATTGATTCAGCCTTTGTCTCAACATTTTCATGCTTTCCCTTCTCCTCCCTAAATCAGATAAACTTATATACAAGGCAGAAGGTACAGATACAAAAATAATTAGAAAGTGCCTGTAATTTTACAAGTAAACCCAATAGATATTAAGAGAAAAAATAATTACACCTGGATATGATTAATTGAACAGCAGTCTAAACATTCACACAATGAGAACAAAGGAGGATATTCTTAGGAGAGTATCACAAGGGCCCAATAACAATGTGCATATGATCTTATAAACTGAATTCCAATAAATGGAAGCAAGAGGTTTTAGATTGTACTGTTTTCAGTTCTTTTTTTCTTCTTTCCTTTTTTCTTCCGTTTATAACCAGTGTATTTCTTTGAAGCTTGTCTCTTAGTAGCTATGCCATTTTTATCTTCTCTCATATAATTTTGGGAAGATGAAATGAATAGAATTGCCTTTGTTCACTTCGGGCAACTTTGAAATATTTACAGTTTTCCTTTTTTCATGTTGGGGTGTGTGTGTGTGTGTGTGTGTGTGCGTGTGTGTTTGTGTGTGTGTGTAGATGCCAGGGCTTGAAATCATACTTTTACTCTGCTTTCTTGTTCACTGATGGTGTTCTACCATTTGAATTATACCTCAGCCTTGTATTTTTCTATTTATTTAGACTATGAGTCTCACACTTTCCTCCCTGTGTTGGCTTCTATCCAAGATCTTTCAGGTCTCAGCCTTCTGACAAACTATGATTGCACGCTTGATCCATCAGCACCCACAGCTTTTTTATTTTGTTATAAATAAGGAAGATACAATATATTTTCTTTAGGGTTGCATAAATAGCTTGCTGAGTTCACTTGTCTTTCTAGACTCCAGAGAGGTATTCTGTTTTCTGATCTTGGTTCACAGATAAGCCCAAGAAAAATAGATGTTTTCAAATTGACCCAGCTTTTTCTTATTTAAAGAACATGAGTGACAACGTCTAAGCTATTTACACATCAAAGCCAATGTCTTGATTCCATTGTGGCTATATACACCTGAACATGTACACACCTAGTTAGTAAAGGACACAAAAGTCATTTCCAAAAATGTGATGTAATATAGCATTGCTGTTTCAGGCAGAAGTACAGACCTTCTTGGAGGTAAAAAGTCCCTGGAGTCCATAGTTACTATTTACCATAAGGTTATCTGAATATCCAAATATCCAGATTTTCAGGGTATGAATTAGGCTTGTGAATGCAATTTGGGACTGACATTTTAAAATGGGTCCAACATTACTAATGATTCATTTGGGGGACAATAATAAATAATAATAATATATTCCAATCTGCAGACATATTGGAATATTTGTGGAAAATATATAACTATATAATTAAAATAATTGGAAAATAAACAATTTTTCTAGATTAAAAAATATGTTGTTATTGCAAAAGTGAGCTAGACAGAAAACGAGTATACTTCTTTCTGAACAGTGTCACCCCTTCCTGCTCTCATTCCCAGTTTTTCCCTCCTGTCTTCAACCACAAGTTGTATGGTTCATTTTTAACATGGTATCTAGTGGATAACACTGTTGCATTTGTTCACCCTTTATCTCACCATTCCTGAGCCCCCCTTAACCCTCTATAGACAAAAGATATAGAAAACAACAACAGCCACAAAGAAAGATAAAACAAACAAACAAAAATCTTGTTTCCATTTTCTGGAGTTTATTTCAATAAATATTATTTTATATAATCAGAGGAACATAGCTTTTGTGCCTGTGAACCTTTCTTAAGAAGATCTTCCTTTGGAAACCATACTGCATTGTTGGTGGAAATGTAAACTTGTCCAACCATATTAGAAAGCAGTTTGGAGTTTCCTCTAAAGACTCCACATAAAGCTCCCTTATGACCCAGCAATCCCACTTTTGGGCATTTACCCAAATGAGCACAAACAAGACCATATTAAAGTTACCAGCACAACTATATGGTAGCATTATTTACTATAACTAAAACTACGATATGGATCCAACCCAGATGCCCCTCAGTAGATGAATGGATCAAGAAAATGTGATATATATGTATATGTATATATATATATATATATATAATGGAATTGTATGCCTCCATCAGAAATAATGATATTGTCCCATTTGTTAGGAAATGGAAAGACTTGGAAAAACTATATTAAGTGAAGTAAGCCAGGCTCAAAAAACATAGGTCCCATAGTTTGTCGTATTTGCAATAAATAGTATAAGTTTAAGACAAGCAGAAAAGTTCAAAAGCTATGTACACATGACCATGTAACATTATGTTTAGCAAAATGAACCCCAAGATAGGGGCACACATTTTTTTCTTTCCTGATGTTGTTTTTAATGTATTTATAATGTACTATATGATTTTTTTGTTCCTTTGGTATGTTCCTCCCCCATGGTATAACCCCTGTTTTCACTGTATTTGATTCCGGTGCTCTGCATCTTGTACATACAATTTTCTAATTTGAGGAGGGGAAGTGAAAAAAAACAAAATGCTTAAATAAGGATTCAGTTTGAGCCATTGTAACAATGAGATGTACAGGATAATATATTGAAATGAAATTTACAACTTCAGCCAGGTGGGGATGAGGAGTAGTTGGGGAGGTGGGGAAGAAGAGATGGCAGGAGTAAAACAAAGGAAGAGGAATCAATGTTCACTAAAAAGTTTACTCATTTCCTTACTCATGTAACAGTAACCTCTCTCTACAGTATTTTTACAATAAAAAACATATAAAAAAGAATATTTTCCTATGGTCTCACTTTATGTGAATGCCTAGAGACCTGTATAACTTATCATGTTCCAGTATATTTTCCTACCCAGTGTGTTTACTTATAGATTTATAGGCACATTCTAGTTACCACAAATGAGGGAAGCCTAGCTAACAACATAAATAGAAAGCCCACAGAATGGGAGAAGACTTTTACCAGTTATGTACCAGATAAGGCCTCATGTATAAAGCATGCTTAGAGCTCAAAAAATTAAACCTTTTAAAAAATAAACTTTTATAGAAACAACTAAATTAATATATTCGCTAAAGACTAGAAGAGAGACTTCTCAGAAGAAGAAATAAGAATGACCAAGAGACAAATGAAAAAATGTTCATCATCTTTCTTCATAAAAGAAACACAAATCAAACACTATTAAAATTCTACCTCACCCTAGTTATAATGTCCATTATATAAAAATATAACTAACAATAACAAATGCTGTAAGAGATATGTTCAAAATGGAACTCTACTACACAGTTGATAGGAATGTAAACTTGTTCAGTGCTCTGGAGAGCAGTATGAAATTTCATCATAAGTTGGAATATAGAGTTCATTATCACCAGCAATTCCACTCCTGGGAATTTGTCTAATAGTTACAAACAAGGCTACACAAAATTCATCAGCATAACTATGTTCATTGTTTACCATATCCAAGATATGGAATCAACCCAAATGTCCCTCAAGGGACGATGGATTAAGAAAATAAGGTATATATCCTGGAACTTAAAAAATTAAATCCCCCAAAAACAAACCTTAAAAGAAACAACTGCCCAATAAATAAGTGGGCGAAAGACTTAAAGAGAAACTTCTCTGAAGAGGAAAGAAGGATGGCCAATAGACACATGAAGAAATGCTGAACCTCTCTAGCCATAAAAGAAATGTGAATCAAAAAACGTTGACATACCACCTCACCCAGTTAGAATGGCTATAATCAAGAACTCTAATAAGAACAGATGCTGGAGGGGATGTGGACAAAAGGGAAAATACTACATTGTTGGTGGGAGTATAAACTTGTTCAACCACTTTGGAAAGCAGTATTGAGGTTCCTCAAAAGACTCCACATAGAGCTCTCCTATGACCCAGCAATCCCACTTTTGGGCATTAACCCAAATGATCACAAACAAAACCATGCTAAAGCTACCAGCACAACTATACTTATTGCAGCATTATTTACCATAGCTAAGATATGGAACCAACCCAGATGTCCCTCAGTATATGAATGGATCAAGAAAATGTGATATATATACACAATGGAATTCTATGCCTCCATCAGAAAGAATGACATTGCCCCATTTGTTAGGAAATGCAAAGACTTGGAAAAAATTATATTAAGTGAAGTAAGCCAGGTCCAAAGAAACAGATCCCATGGTTTCCCTTATTTGCAATAACTAGTATATGTCGGAGTCAAGCAGAAAAGGTCAGATAAGTTGATGTTAGAGGAATGAAACTCAAGATAAGTATTCAAATGTTTTATTTTTTGTTGTTTTTTTTTCTTTTGGGCAATTGTTTCTAACATATTTATAAGATGATTTCTATGTTGACTTGTATGTCCCTCCCCTTTGGTATAACCCATGCTTTCACTGTATTTGATGTTGGTCTAATTTGTGTAGGGGAAGGGAAAAAAACAAATCTTTAACTAGGGATACAGTTGGACTCATTGCAACAATGAGATTTACAAGTCGTTATGTCGAAAAATGAACTTTACAACTTTGGAGGGTGGTGGAGGATCAGGTGTGTGGGGGGGAGTATGGGAAGGGATGGGAAGGGGAAACAAAGAGGAGACAACAATGCTTGATAAGAAATGTACTCATTATCTTGCCCATGTAATTGTAACTCCTCTGTATGGTATTCTCACAATAAAAAAAAATTAAAAAAGAAAATAAGGTCTATAAACACTATGGAATTCTACTCAATCAGAAAGAATGATATTTTACCACTTGTAAGAAAATGGAAAGACTTGGAAAAATAATATTAAGTGAGTTTTTCTAGTTTAAGTTAACAAACATTAATAACACAATGAATGAAGTTTCATTGTGGTGATTCCGGTCTATCAAGAGCAAGGCCCAGAGTTCAGACCCCAGTAACACCAAAGAAATAAAAAAATTAACTGTAAAAAATTATTATTATTATTATTTTATTATTATTGTATTGAATGAATGGGACATGAATGTAAAAGAGGAACTGTCTGGGGTTGATTAATGGGGAAGAGGGGAAAGAAAAGGCTGCTAAATGGTTGAGCATATATTTATATATGAATATTAGCTCAATAAACCTCACCAAGCATTGTTTGAGAGAGGAAGCAAGAGGTGGAATGACATTATAAGAAAAATTATTTAGAGTGTATCATATGCATATATGGAATCAGCACCTGTGCTGATTGTTTGGTCTCATTCATATATTCAAACTAGATCTAAAATGATAGGAATAATAATAATAATTTGAAACTTGCGAATATCCATCTATCTCACTATCTTTATCTTCCTTTGGATGTATGAAACTTTAGTAATTGTCTTGCAAAAGGAAACTTTTCCTTAAGCAATCTTCTCTGCGCAAAATACTTTTTGAGATTGTACTGGTCCTAAGTGGAAGACAGATGTGATCTCAATCAATGTGAAGGGAACAAAATAGGTACTCAGAATAAAATTAAAGCACTTAGAGGAATGTTCAAATTAAAGCTTACCATATCCTTATTTACCTAAATATGAATGAATTTGGTACTTTTTGTGCATTAACTCACTGAAAACCATAACTCATGCTGACATTGCACTGTGGTTTACCTTGCTCCAACTTCCATTCATTTGCAGCTGACATTCCCTCTAGCTAAGTGATTCCAGATTAACTCCCTGACCTTGAAGTCCTGTTAGGTTAAGTCTTGTGGGTCCCAAATGGCATCTGTAATTTACAGAGAACCTTTACCATCCTGCTTTCTTCAGTCAGTTAGAAGCTAAAGATGAAGGTATGCGTGAAAAAGGATGGAGCAAAGTCCTGTATATTTCAGATCTTTCAGAAGCATGATAAAATATGCATCTAATATGTAAATTATGCTTAAGGAGATTTTACCTGGTTTGCAATTCTAGTGTGTGGTGAACAGAGGGAAATAATTTATAGATATTGTGAGCTACTTAGTGAGACAGTTACCATTAAGACCAAGCACCCACAGGTATAGGAGGAGAAAGTAGCTACATTTTTAAAAGATTTAAAAGAGAATTTAAAGTCATTTTTTCCGTGATCCATTCATCTACTGAGGGGCACCTAGGTTGGTTCTATATCTTAGCTATGGTGAATAATGTTGCAATAAACATAGTTGGGCTAGTAGCTTTATTATAGACCTGTTTGAGGTCATTTGGGTAAATGCCCAAAAGTGGGATTGCTAGGTCATAGGGGATCTATATGTGTAGTTTTTTGGAGAACCTCCATACTACTTTCCAGAGTGTTTGAACAAGTTAACACTCCCACAAACAATGCAGTAGAGTTCCCTTTTGTCCACTTGCCCCCCAGCATCTGTTGTTATTAGAAAATGTGGTACCTATGTGTGTATATATATATAATATATATATATATATATATATAATGGAATTCTATGCTTACATCAAAAAGAATGATACCTCCCATTTGTTAGGAAATGGAAAGACTTTGAAAAAAATATATTAAGTGAACTAAGACAGACCCAAAGAAACATAGGTCGCATGTTTTCCCTTATTTGCAATAACTAGTATACGTCTAGGATAATCCTATAAGATAAGCAGAAAAGGTCGAAAGCTATGTACATATGACCATATAAGATGATGCTAAGCCAAATGAACCCCAAGATGTGGACCAAAGAACTTTTTTTCTTTGTTGCTGTTGTTTTTAATGTACTTTCTTAACTTTTTGAAGATAGTTGTTGAAACATAAGAAAAGAGCCTCTCACATTTTGGAGAGATATTCTGGTCTGTTAGAGGGGATTAGAGGGAAGGGAGAGAAGAAAAAAAATGTTAAAAAGTGAGCAGTGCTGAAATAGTGTGTCTATGTATGTAGATGGCCTAGTGAACTGTACTGAAAGCTTTCGAATAATGGGAGTAGGAGGGATTGGGAAAATAATGTTAGTTAGGGGTATCATTCTGATGAAAATATTGTATATGCGTGTTTATAATAGTGAAACCCTTTTGAACAATTAATATACAATTAAAAATTAATGACAGGATTGAAAGCAGATCCTGTTGGTGTGTGAGGATTAGTGTGATGGTGTAAGGGGAGTGGAGAGGGAGTAAAGATTGTGAATTTCAGGGCTGGAAAGATGGCTCAGTGGTAGAGTGCTTGCCTTGCATGCATGAGTTCCTGGGTTCAATTCCTCAGGACCACATAAGCCAAAAATAAGCTGGAAGTGGCTCTGTGGCTTAAAGGGTAGAGTAGTGGCCTTGAGCTGAAGAGCTGAGGGACAATGTCCAGGCCCAGAGTTCAGGCCCCACAATCAACAACAACAAAAATGATCGTGAATTTCAATAGATTGTGTATATGTACAAACAGAATGAAGCTTATTGACATTGGTTTGGGAGAAAGAAGAGACAGATATGGAAGAGGTTATTCTCATCAAGATATATTCTATGCACACATTGATATGTCTAAAGAAAATCCCTTGTACAACTAATTTATGCTAAGAAAATTTGGAGGAAAGAGATTTCTAGACTGAAAGTAATTCATCTTTAAAATCCTAAATATTTTTACACTAAGAAACAAATCTTCGGACTGGGAAGGTTGCTCAGTGGGAGAGTGCTTGCCTTGCATGCACAAGGCCCTAGGTTGGATTCCTCAGCACCACATAAGCAAAAAGAAAAAAGCCAGAAGTGGTGCTGTGGCTCAAGTGGTAGAGCGCTAGCCTTGAGCTGAAGAGCTGAGGGACAG
>NW_012267296.1:4469685-4476121 GCF_000151885.1 Dipodomys ordii
GCTGAGGGACAGTGCCCAGGCTCAGAGTTCAAGCCCCACAACCAGACCCCCCCCCAAAAAAAGAAACAAATCTTGTCTAGTAAATTGTTTAACAACTATTCAAATAGAAAAGAGTTTTAAAATGATTTTTTTCTGCTCTGAGATTTACATCAAGGAAAAGCACCTCTCTTCATCTGAAAACTCTGAAGACTAGAGACATATTTCCCGTGTTTAACAATGGTATTGCATCTACATTTGATAGCATCAGTTGTTAATAAGAAAAACAATTATTGCATTTGATCTGGATGGATTTTAAAAGAATATATGTTTCATATACAAAGCATAATTAACATTTGCCACCATAATATTCTTTTTATGTAAAAGGAACAAGAACTTAGAGATATTAACATGCAAAAGTCTTTTATCATTAGCTTGTGTATTTGAGGAAGAACAGCTGTCTTTTTATATTTTTTGACAAATCATATAGTAATTCTTTTGTACAAAAAAGAACAACTTGTAGTCTAGAAGAAATATGAAATGCTTAATTTGTAAGTTGTCTGGAGATTTTTTCCAATATTGTTTTCTTTGAAAATGAAAGGGGATCATCTATTTTAGTTTTGGGGTCTGGGAACTTTTTGAAAATTTTAATTTGTGGACCAATGTTTTGTGAAATCTAAGGAAGGGCAGGTGTAAAATAGGGCTTGAATCTCTCACACTGTATAGACCAGCACAATTCCCTCTTCAAACCCGAGAATGTCTGCACCACACGCTCTAGTTTGCTTTGGTCCCTGTAACCTCAGGACTTGGCTTGAATATGAAAAATAGACAGCTGATATGTTTTCATTGCATAAATACTGTCAGCCAGAAAACACTTGGTTTCAGGTAATGCATATTTTTAGCTTTGTTCTATATTTTTTTTTCCATTTCACTTTTATTATGTGTGGTTTTCAAAAGAATTCTCAGTTCTGCTTAGATGTTTTTTGGTAAATCTTTTCCATAGTGTAATTCCATTTAAGAGGCTGTCTGAAAGTCTTTAATCCATAGGAAGATTTTAATACCTGAGAATAGTTAAGAATATAAACCTCCTGTACCTTTCTGTTATGACAAATAAAAGCACAGAAAGAACAATCTTTGAAATCATGTAACATTGATCATTTCAATTTTTTGTACCTGGGACAGCGCCTTGGCCCTGTACTTATTTTAAATTCTGTTAGTGTATTTACTTCATTGTAAATATTTTTGAGGGTACCCTTGTATTTTGTTTTTGACCTTGGTTCAAGATTCGGATGTCAACAACTTCGGTAAAAAGCACCAGTATGTTAAGCTATAATGTCAAGATCCCAATATGGGTTATTCATCTTTAATTCTGTTTTCAGTCTTTATGTGTATAGCAGTATTTTTAATAAAGAATTACAGAGATTAAAAAAAGAAAAGAGTGGTCACTCTCTGCCCTCCACCTTCTTATGTTTAACCTTTTAAGCAAATTGAATGGACTCCTTCAGGCTGTATTCTGTAGGACTACTCTCAGTATAGGAAAATTTATCTCTACCTCTAGAACTCCAGCAAATGCACATCTTTAGTTTGGTAAGAACTTGAAAAGGAGTACTCCAGAGTGTTTCATTATCACTTGTCTATAGACAAGGGATTATAAAGGCTTGCACACAGAGAATCTCTATCTCTGTGGCTTGCCAGTATTTCTGTGGCTTGCCAGTATTTCCTACCACAATGGGAAGCTGAGAAATTGAACTGGGTCTTTCTTTTGCTGGTGACTTTAGTTGGAAGATCAGCTTTGAATTCTATTACCTTCTAGGCTTATATTCTTGTTAAATTCTATGAACCAAAGTGACTACAGATAGTTGATTATTCTTGATTTATTAAAGAAACTTTCTAATACTTAGAAGGACATTTGAACCATCACTTCTTAAATGGAAAGCATCTTAAAGTTCATTTATTCCAGTAAGGTTATTTAAGAAAATTCAAAATTTCTGAAAGTTAGAAAAATTGCTGTTTGTAAATAACAAATGACTGTTTGTTTCATGTGCTGAATGTCTTGATAAATGTAAATTTTATTTCAAAAAATGTTCACATTTCAGAAGATAGAATATTCATGTAAAGTATGTAAGCTGGTGTAATGGATGTCAATATTCATATGCATGGATTTTTGTATTCTAACAGTTGTAAACTCCATTGATTTAGAATAGTGTCAATTGAGAAAAGTTTGAAATCAATAAAATACAGAATCGACAGTAATCATCTTTATGTCCTTCTAATTATAGAGAATATGTTGCTAGATAGGTTTCTTTCCACAGCACAATCTTGGACTAAATTAGAGTTTCAATCATTAGTAACATAACTTTATTGTGTGTGCTATGGACTCTTTCTACAACCTAATGAAAACTATCAACTTGTTCTGAGAATTTTTATATTTAAATAGTTATAAAGTATTTTAAAATATGAACTACAGGAATACATGTGGTTAATTGCTAGTATTTAACATCAAATATTATTCAATTTTATAAGTATGAAAGTGTATACAAATGTATTAATTGAAATATAGTTGTTTCAATGTAATAGGGTAATTATAAGAAAGACAAAAATCAAAGTCCAACTAGATAAACATCACAAAGAGTATTTGAAAGGGGTGGAGTGTGGTCAAGTGGAAAAGGGTAGGCAAATAAATAGCAAAAGAGGGTGAGAATGCAGTCAGTAATTCAATGGATAGCGTGCAAAATTAATAAGAGTGAGGGACAGGGTGGATAGGGGAGGGATGAGTGAGATTATTGAAAGGAGTGACATTGATTAAGGTGCATTGTATTCATAAAATGCTTTGCTAAATGGCAACTCCTTTGTTTAACTAAAGATAATTTTTAAAAGTTCATATAAATGATATTGAAAGTATTCTCACAGCTATTCTGTAATTTAAAATGGTTTGTTATTTCTATTATTCAGTTGCTAATGGATCATTTCGCCTATCTTTATAACTGGGGAATATACTAAATTTCAATTAGACCCCAGGGCTTGGGCACAGTCTCTAAGCTCTTTTGCTCAAGGCTAGTGTTCTACCACTTGAGCTACAGTGTCACTTCAGTGTCACTTCCAGTTTTCTTTTTTTTTTTTTGTCGGTCGTATGACCTGAACTCTCGGCCTGGGTGCTGTCCCTCAGTTCCTCAACTCAAGGCTAACAATCTACACAGCACCACTTCTGACTTTTTCTGCTTATGTGGTGCTAAGGAATCAAACCCAGGGCCTCATATATGTGAGGCAAGCACTCTACCACTGAGCCACCTTCCCAGCCCCTCACAGTTTTCTCCCTGTTAATTAGAGATGAGTCTCATAGACTTTCCTGCCCAGACTGGCTTCAAACTTTGATGCTCAGGTCTCAGCCTACTGAGTAGCTAGAATTACATGCAAGAGACAACAGTATCCCACCTATATTAAAGTTTTTTCAAATACATATACATATATGATATATATCATAGCTATGATGCCCTAGAACTGTTTACCAGTGCAATTTCCAACTAATGAAATCTCAAAGATTCTCATGCCCGCTTAACTTGTATGACCTGCTTTCCTTTCTCCATTTCCTCTCAGAAATAGCAATTAAATTCATCACCAATTGATTCTATTCAATTAAAGTATCTTAAAAACAGACAGAGAGATATCAAGAGAAAAAGATAAAGATGGAGAAAGACAAAGAAGAAAGAAAATGAAGTGGCATGGATGGAAAAATTATAATAGTCATGAATATTAATTTTCATACTTTTACTTGTAAAATATATTTTATCTTTCTATTGGCAATAGATATGTTTACATTAGGCCAAATCCTTATACTTGGTTTTTGTTCTACAGAGCAAACTTAGATTCATAAAAAAATCAGAAATGCTTACCACCTCACTTTTAATGGATTAACAAATGTCAGTCTCTGCTCTGTATGATGCAAAATCCATGACTTAAACGTGATCACTCGTCTTTTATATATTTAATATTTAATTACAAATCATATTCCTTTATGAAAATTAATATTTTAATCCTGAAATTCCTCATCCCCAAATTTATTCTGAATGTCACATTGCCTTAGGGAATCAGTGATTCATAAAAACATTTTGTTACATTTTTACCACATCCACTCGGCATTTGTTGTTGTTAGTTTTGTTGATAATTGCCATTCTAACTATGCTGTGGTTGAATCTCAGTGTTGTTTTTATTTGCATTTACTTTGTGGCCAGAGATGTTGAATATTTCTTCGTGTGTGTACTGGGCATATTTACTTCTTGTTCTTCTAAGGAGTCTTTGTCATTAGCCCATTTATTAATTGAGTTGTTTCTTTAAGGGTTTATTTTCTGAGGGTTTAATTTTTTAGTTCTAAGGATAGTTTCCATATTAGGCCCTTGTGTGATGCATAGTTAAAAATCTCTCATTCTGTGATTTTTTTCTATTTAACTTGTTAACTATGTCATTTGCCATGCACAAACTCTTAAATTTGCTATAATCTAATTTATCCAGTTTTTCTTTGATCTGTTGTATTTCTGGATTTTTACTTAGAAAGTTTTGCCTTGTTCCCAGCAGACGAGTGTTTCTCATAGCCTTTGCTGTAAAAGTTTCACAGTTTCTGGCCTTACATTGAGGTCTGATCTATTTTGAATTGATGCTAGTGCAAGGTAATATATGAAGATCAAGTTTAAGTATTTTTTTTTTGGTCTGTTGTAGGGCTTGACCTCTGGGCTTGGGTGCTGTCCCTGCGCTCTTAAGCTCAAGGAGAGGACTCTATCGCTTGAGCCACAGTGCCACTTTGAGTTTTCTAGTGGTTTATTGGAGATAAGAGTCTCATAGACTTTCCTGCCTGGGCTGGCTTTGAATAACGATCCTCAGATCTCAGCCTTCTGAGTAGCTAGGATTACAAGCATGAACCACCGGTGCCTGGCTTAAGTTTCAGTTTTTTATTACACTGTTGGTGGGATTGTAAGCTTGTACAACCACTCTGGAAAGCAGTAGAGAGTTTCTTCAAAAAACTAAACAGAGCCAGGTACTGGTGGCTCATATGCTAATCCTAGCTACTCAAGAGGAGGAGATCTGAGGATTACAGTTCAAAGCCAGCCAGGCAGGAAATTCTTTGAGACTCATCCAATTATCCACCTGAAAACTATAAGTGGTGCTGTGTCTCAAAGTGGTAACCTTGAGCAGAAGAGCTCAGAAATGCATCCAGGCCCTGAGGTCAAGCTCCATGACCAATAGAAAAACAAAACAAAACAAAAAACCTAAACAGAGAACTACCCTATAACCCTGCAATTTCATCCCTTGGCATTTGTTCAATAGAGCACAAACAAGGTCAAAATAAAGTCACCAGTACATCCATTTTTATTACAACATTATTTACCATTGCCAAAATATGGAATCAGCTCAGATGCCTCTCAATGGACAAATGAATCAAGAAAATGCAGTTTATATACACAATGAAATTTTATTCATCCATCAGAAAGAATATTTTAAGATTTGCAAGGAAATGGAAAGACTTGTAAAAAATATTAAGCAAAATACGCCAAATCCAGAGAAACACAGGTTGCATAGTTTCCCCCATTTGTGGGAGCTAGAATGAATCTAAAAATTAATATGTAAACACACTTAGTGTTAAGCAAGTAGGTATAAATGAATTAAATGGAGTATAATAGACTCTATGGAGTGTGAAAATAATATAATTCTTTAGAAAGATGAAGTCAAAGCTCAACAAAATAATTACCAGGAAACAGGCAATTGCAAGAGTGAGGGTGGGGAGGGTCAAGATGTAGAGGGGTAGAATGAATGGGGGAAAGGAGTAGAACACAAGCAAGAATGAACTGTGTATACCGCAGAATTGAGAATAATATAAAGGGTGAGTTAAAGAGGTGGGTGAAGATGGGATTATATGACTCTAGATGCATTTTATACATAAATCACATTGTTAAATGGCCAAAAATTCAATACATAAACTAAACATTAAGAAAAGTGAGGGAAATGATGGGGTGAAAGGGGTGGGTAAGAAGGGTGACATTGATCAAGAGGAATTGCATTCATAAACTGATCTGTTGAATAGCAACTCATTTATACAACTAATTTAAAAAAGAAAAATATTCAATAAAAAGAGAAAAGAAATATTGTTACAGCTAGGCACAGGTGGCTGAGTTCTAGCTATTTGGGAGGCTGAGATCTGAGGATCATAGTTCAAAGCCAGCCAGAGCAACATAGTCCATGAGACTCTTATCTCCAATTAACTACTAAAAAAGCCAAAAGTAGAACTGTATCTCAAGTTATATCCTTCAAAAATAAATTTAGGAACAGCGAACAGGCCCCAACTTCAAGCCCCAAAACTGGCAAAAAAAAGTTCTTACAAATACTTTTTTTTTTAATTTAATTTTATTTTATTTGTGAACATATTGTACAGAGGGGTTACAATTGCATGGGCAGGATAATGCGTACATTTCTT
>NW_012267296.1:4476171-4485524 GCF_000151885.1 Dipodomys ordii
AGATATATATTTAAATGTTTTTTTTTCTTTCATGCATTTGTTTCTAACACATTTATAAGATTATTTCTTTGTGTTTTGTATGTCCCTGCCCCATAGTATAACCCCTGCTTTCACTGTATTTGATGTCGGTATAATTTGTGGAGGGGAAGGGAAAAAAGAAGTCGTTTAAATAAGGATACAGGTGGACCCGTTGCAACAATGAGAAGCACAAGTTGTCATGTTGAAAACGAACTTTACAACTTTGTTGGTGGGGGGAGGTTTGGGTGGAGGGTGGGGGGAGGTTGGGAATGGAATAGAAGGGTAAACAAAGGAGGAGGGTAAAATGCTTGATAAGAAATATACTCATTATCTTGCCCATGTAATTGTAACCCCTCTGTACAGTATTTTCACAATAAAAAATACAAAAAAAAAACTCATTGTGGCCCAAAGAAAAAGGTATTTTTTTTGGTCTTGTCCTGGGGCCTCAACTCTGGGCCTGGGCTCTGTCAGCATTTCAGCTCAAGAATAGCACTCTCCCACTTGAGCCACAGTGCCACTTGCAGTTTTTTCTTCTTTTGTGGTGCTGAGGAATCAAGTCCACGGCTCCATGCATGCACGGCAATCCACCTTCCCCAAGAGAAGGATATTTTAAAATGTTGCTACTTTCAACCTTACTAATGTAGAATTAATTCCAAAATCATTAATCAAATTAATGACTACTACAAAGAATTCCCAAATCATAGATGACAGAAGGTTGGTTTTAGAAAGAGATTTTAAAACTTTATTAAAAAAAAAAACAGTTGGAAAGCAGCTGCTGCAGTGATAGACACTGTTATTCATAATAATCATGAAACTTGGAATTATTTTGAAAAGCAATGGCATAGTTATAGAAAAGTTTTAGTAGATTTGTGACATTTCCTATGTGAAAAGGTCCAGATACTTTTCCATTGAGATACAAGTTCGAATTGAATAAGAAGGCTTCTGAGTTGGGTATAGTGATTCATGCTGTGACACCAGCCATCAGGAAGCTGAGGCAAGAAGATCAATTTTTAATATATTTTTCATTGTAAAAATACTGCACAGAGGGGTTACAGTAACATGAGCAAGGTAATGAGTACATTTCTTATCAAGAATTGTTACGTCCTCCTTTGTTTTTCCCCTACTATCCCTCCCTTCCCACTTCCGCAAATACAATACCCCCCAGCCTAAATTGCAAAGTTCGTTTTCACCATAGTGTCTTGTGCATCTCGTTGTTACTATGGGTCAGCCTGTATCCCTATTTAAGCATTTTAATTTTTCCCTTCCCCTCCCCAAATTAGAGAAGTGTATATACATGATGCAGTGCACTGACACCAAATACAGTGAAAACAAGGGTTATACCGTGGGGGAGGAGCATACAAAGACAAATAAATCACATGGTACATTATAAATACCTTAGAAACAATAGCAAGCAAGAAAAAAAAAAAACACTTGTGTTCCTATCTTGGAGTTCATTTCGCTTAACATCATCTTATCTGATCATATGTACATAGCTTTTGACCTTTTCTACTTGTCCGAAACATATACTAGTTATTGCAAATAAGGGAACCCATGGGACCTATGTTTCTTTGGGCCTGGCTTACTTAATTTAGTATAATTTATTCCAAGTATTTCCATTTCCTAACAAATGGGGCAATGCCATTCTTTCTTTCTTTTTTTTTTTTTTTTTGTCGGTCGTGGGGCTTGAACTCTGGGCCTGGGCACTGTTCCTCAGCTCTTCACCTCAAGGCGAGCGCTCTACCACTTGAGCTACAGCGCCACTTCCGGTTTTCTGGTGGTTTATTGGAGATAGGAGTCTCATGGCTTTTCCTGCCCGGGCTGGCTTTGAACCGCGATCCTCAGATCTCAGCCTCCTGAGTAGCTAGGATTACAGGCGTGAGCCACCAGCGCCCGGCCGTTCTTTCTGATGGAGGCACAGAATTCCATTGTGTATATATACCACAGTTTCTTGATCCATTCATCTACTGAGGGGCATCTGGGTTGATTCCATATCTTAGCTATGGTAACTAATGCTGCAATAAACATAGTTGTGCTGGTAGCTTTAGTATGGTCTTGTTTGTGATCATTTGCATAAATGCCCAAAAGTGGGACTGCTGGGTCATAGGGGAGCTCTATGTGGAGTCTTTTGGGGAACCTCCATACTGCTTTCCAAAGTGGTTGAAAAAAGTTTACACACTCACCAACAATGCAGTAAGGTTCCCACTGTCCACATCCCCTCCAGCATCTGTTGTTGTTAGAGTTCTTGATTATAGCCATACTGAGTGAGGTAGAATCTCAATGTTGTTTTGATTTGCATTTCTTTTATGGCTAGAGAGGTTGAGCATTTTTCATATGTCTATCAGCCATTCTCATTTAGGAGGATCAATTTTTTGAGCACAGCCTGAGCAGCACAATGAGTTTGAGGCCAGGATGGGCTAAATAGCCTGTCTCCATAAAAGTCAAAATTAAAACATATACAGGTTTTGAATGTAAGACTATGTGTGAATCTAGTCTACTAGCTACCTTACACACAAATGAAAGCAGGACTGTTTTATCAAAACTATAAAAACAAAATAAAGCAATATGCTAAAATCCAAAGGAACTGAATATCTGAAGTCTTTTTCAAGCTCTAACATATAGATCAGTTTTTGGAGCAACTGTTCACTCAGCTGTGCCAAAAACAAAAGATGACAAGCTATTCTCCAACATACGGACGTGCTTCATTGTTAAGAATGGGTAAAAAATATATATATCTTATATCATGAGAAGTGAGACAATATCAAAATTTTAATATGTTATAATCCACATATGAGGTGTTAATATTATTATGGTGCTTTTAAACCACTTGCTACCAATAATTGCATCCCACTGGATAAATGCAAAGCTACTTGGGTTCTCTGAAATAAACCACTGTACCAATGGTAAGAGTGAAAATAATTGAAGAGTGATTCCTATGAGCAAAATAAAGAGAAGAAATAGGGCTAGACAAGGAAAGGTTTTTGTAAAGTCTCAGCCTCCCTACAGGAAGATTTTTTAGCAAAGATTGCATCATAGATAAATTCGTTTACAGCATATAATGGCCACAACCTTGTTGGGCTTCACCAGGAAGATAATTAAATACCCTGTTAACTCATTGCTCAAATTAGCCCAGAGAAGATCAGTGACCTCAGAGTGAGTTAGAACAAGGGGTGGGTGCTAGAAAGTGGACAGCAACTATCATTCCAACTGCTGAAAAACTGTTTTTTTTATTTGTTTTTGTTTTACCTGTTTTTCCATTTTTATTTTTCCTGTGCCAGTGCATGAACTCATGGTTCCTGAGCTTGCTCACCTTTCTTACTAATAGCTAGCAATCTACCACCCGACCCACACTTCCGAAACAGTTATTTTTTTTACTGGTGAATTGTAGATAGAGTCTCATGGACTTTTTTGACAGTGTTAACTTCTAAACATGATCCTCCAGATCTCAGCTTCCTGAGTAGCTAGGATTGCAGGCATCAGCCATCAGCACAGAGCCCAAATATATCTTTAAGTAAGTGGTGTGACAGATATCTGAGTCTACCAAATATATAACCTGCCTGTGTATTTATTATTGATAAAACAAAAATGTATCAATTCTAATATACAAAGCCATACACAGAAGAAGCATTTAACATGTAGGTTGCTAGTGTAGGTGATTCTATCAGTGTTTACCAGAGACAGACATACACAAAGACAGAGAGAGATAGAGAGGTAGACAAGAGAAAGAGGCAGACAGACACAGTGTGTGTTTCCTTGTTTTTGTTTTTTGTTCTTTTCTTTTATAATTTATAATTTTTACATTATTGTATTGTAAGTGTGATGCATAGAGGGGTTATAGTTACATAAGTAAGGTAATGAGTACATTTCTTGTCAAACATTTTTACCTCCTTGTTTTTTCCCATTTTCTCTCCCTGACTCCCCTTCCATCCAAGTTGTAAAGGTCATTTCCAAAATAGTATTGTTTTTGCATTGATTCACAGTTTGTCCTTTGTCTCACCATTTTGTTGAGAAATGTATATTCAAGAGAGAGTGATGGGGTGAGATTGACTGGGGTGCATTTTCAGATTGTATTAGCTGTGCCACAATGAATCTCCCATTGTAAACTTAATGCATACTAATAAAAGCTTATTTAAAAATAAATAAGAAATAAATACTCATTCTGCATGTTTTCTTTCTCTAATTGATGAAGGCAATGAATAGTTCTTAGAATATGGAAGAATTTTCCATATGACTGACATTTAAAGGATGTTCATATAGCTAAAATCCTTGGATAGTATAGATTCTATTTCTGGAAACAAGAAAAATATCAGGTACAGTAAAGATGGTATCTCCCTCCTTATTAAATTCAGACAAATTTCATCTACTATGACACATTTAGATTCCTTTAATTCAGGATTATTTCCCTGCAACTCAGCTTGGTACACACAAATGCATCAAGCAGCCCTTTTGGTATGTCCCTGTGTAATCTGTGGCTCGCTCTGGTACTTTGACTAATGTCATGACTCTTAGTAAGAATCTCTTCATCTTTTCTGACCTTCAAGGTTTAATTTTCATCCCAGCATCTACAAAACTGTGACAGGCTAGGCTAACTTGATGCCTTGATTTAAGGCAAAACCTCAGACCTTTCACATATCCTTACACTTAGGGAATGAACAGATTCAAACGATGGAAGAAACATTGTTACTTTAATCAACAAATACAAGAAACAAGCCTAGTTACTAAGAAGATCCATATTAGAATCAATTGTATATGATTTGAAATAAACTTATACATAAGAGGCGTTATGATTTGGGGAATATATTTGCTATAGTTTTTAACCTACACTAACAAATGAATCATTTACTTTTCAAAAACTTTCAGGAATGTCCTCGTGTTCTCAGTTCTTTCAAGTATACTTAACACATAATTTCATTTGTGATATATAACTTGTTATAAATCAAATTCTGATAATGGTACTTCTTAGATATTCTCCCAATAATGCATATAAGGAGGATACACAATCCCAAATATATTAAATTTCTTTTTTCTACTTTAGAAGAAAATAATCATTTCTTTCCTTTAAAGAGAATCATATTTGTGTGGTTGGAGTACAAACTAAATATTAGAACTTTATAAATTACCTGAGCACTACTGTTTTAAGCATCACTAGTATTTTCTAAGAAGAGAGGCAATGAACTTTGTTCAATGTTATGGCTGGGGTTGTAATTTCTGATTACTAACTTCTAGTTCTGTCTTTCTGCCATAATTTCCAGTACCAGTGAACTGAGATTGGATTTTAGATATAATAACAAAGTGGATCCATTTGTAAAAATTTCTCTGATACTAATATAAACTTTCCAGTCCTGGAATACAATTGTAAACTATTACTAATCATTTAATATGTATATTTCTAAATGGCTGTGACACAATGGATATAAGAACTGACAATTTCATAGTTTAATAATATTCACAGATGTATAATACTGTTGCTTCCTTTAAGGGCCTTATATTCTGGCTGGGTAGACAAGGCAGTCATATCAATACTAAATAATTCTAGGAAGTACATGCTTAAAAGCCAAATTATGTAGTTAGCGATTATAAATGATTTATAGATGTTTGTTAAGGAGAACTTGAAAAGTAAGCCTTGAAGGATACAAATTCTTTTGTATGAAGATAGAAATGAGAAATATTTTTTGGTATGAGATAACATGAAACAAAAAGGGGAAAGTCTTGGAGAAGAAAAAATCACAGGATTTTCTTTGGGTAACCATAAAACAGATCATGTGTCAAAAACATTCTCTTTTGCTAAAGCAGTGAGTTATGAACATGGTTCACTCTTCACAATGAGAAGTAGAAATACTCTGCTATCAATACCTGTCCCTCTCCAACCACTGCCCCATCTTTTTTTAACTTTGCCTTCCTTACTCTTCATGCTTACCTGTGTTTAGCACTGCCTTTTTTCATTTTTCCCAACTTAAAATAAAAAGAACTTGAAAACATTCTCTTGATTGCACATTTTTCTTCAGCTACAACTTATTTATCTCCTTAACTTTGCAATAAAACACCTACAAAGTGAAGTCTGATCTCTCAAATCCTATAATCCTGTCATTTTTGAACACCCACCATTTAGGTTTTATCCTCATTGTTGTACTGAGACATCTTTTGTAAGAAGCATGAATGACCTTTACATTTCAAACCTCAGTGGTAAATTCATATTTCTTGTCTTGTGAATCAAATAGCAGATGATTCAGAGATAACTGTGTACATTGAAACACTTCCTTTTATTTCAAAGAATCTACTTTCTTGGTTTCTCTCCTACCTCATTGGTAAGTTCTTTTGTTTTCTATTTTTACTTTTATTTTTTTTTTAATCTTTCCTAACTGTGAACTCTGAAAGCCTGGAACAATCAGTCTTTTCATTTAGTTTTCCTATTCTCACCCCTTTGACAACTCCATCAGATTTAGTGTCATTAAATAAAATACAAAAGTTGAAAATAGCTCTTTACATTTCTAGTCTGCACTTCTTTAACTCCAGACCAAAATAACCAGCTGCCTACTCTATATGAATATCTAATGAGAATCTCCACTTAACATTGTTGATACTGGTTACCTGGTCTTTTGTCTTAAACTTGTTTTTAATAAAATAATTAATTGCTGTTCATCTTTAGCTTTTGTAAAACTAATTAGAAAAATTCTTGGCATTGCCTGAATATGCAAAAAGAAACACTGTGATTCAGCAACTCTGCTACTGATACTCTAGTACAGTTTACTATTGTCTGCCACCCAGATTATCACAAGTTTCCTATTGTTTCAGTTCTTGCACTGTTCTTCTTAAAATATGTTTGCAAACCAACAGAATACTATTTTGTATGGATCTAGTCCTTTTACTTTTCTAAAATGACTCAGTTTCACATCTCACTTGATGACTTATCAGGCCCATTACATCTCCAGTTTCTTTTCCAAATACTTCTTAGAACTGAAATAACACACAGATCTAGCTACTTGCTATTTTTAAGACAGTTTTTCCCCCCTCTGGGAATTTCAAGTGCAGTTCTTCTGTCTGAAAAGCTCTTTCTCCCAATATGTAGGTGGATTGTTCCTCACTACCTTCAATTATTTGAGAAAATGCCACATTCTTAGTTAACTAGTAAATGAAAGTAACTCTTCTTAATTGGCCAATCCCTGTTTCCAGTACTTAAACATTCTTTTACTACTTAAATTTTCACCATATTTTTTAAACATTTTCCTATTCTTCTATGTTTTATCTATCTATGTATGTATTATATTATCTTATATTTTCCCTCACTGGAAAATGAATCTGTAAGAGCATGACTAACAACCAATTGATGTGGAATAAATGAATATCTCAATTTCTCTCTCTTTTGAAAATCATGAAAGTATCTCAAAAGTTTTCATTAGCCTAATGAAATTTATAAATTCTTACTTTTTTTGTCGGTCATGGGGTCCTTACTCTGGGCCTGGGTTCTGTCTCACAGCTCTTCAGCTCAAGGCTAGCCCACTACCACTTGAGCCACAGCACCACTTCTGGCTTTTTCTCCTTATGTGGTGCTGAGGAATCGAACCCAGGGCTTCATGCACACAAGGCAAGCACTCTACCACTGAGCCATCTTCCCAGCCCAAATTCTTACTTCTTAATATATTGACTATGATTTTTTATTTCATCGTTTTCTTGTGGAGTAATTTGTACAAAAAAAAGTTGATATTGAACTTTCTTTTAACCCTGCCCCATCACGTAAATTTCACATGGTTTTTCTCTGAATAGTTTACTAATAAAATACAGAACAGAAGAAGGCAATATCTTCTTTAAAATATGTTTTTTATAACATAAGAGTCACAGTAGTACAAGAAAGGTTGGTGTGGCACAGCATTTTTCATTGAATCTAGAGCTAAATTATTACTAACAAATTAACTCGCCAGTAGAAAACATATGTAAAATATATGCTCTTATAAATCAGATAAATTGATTTCAATTAAAAATAAATATTATTGATTAGCAGTAGTTTGAAATAAAAGTTTCACTGATTTATTTTTCCCTAACTGAGACTTGAACTCAGTATCTAACACTTATGCTTATTGGTTGGCCTGTCTAAACCACATCTCCAGGCCAACACTGGTGTTTATAATTGAAAAATATATACTGTAAGCAGCCATCACTAACCATTTAATATTTCATTTTAATTTTAACTGTTCAAAATTACTTATTTTTTCTTGAAACAATGAAATACATTTGTGATTTCTGAGCCTGCAAAATGGGTACAAAGTTATTGAGAAACAAATAGAGTACTACAGCCATCAGATCTGATGTAAAGTGGTGTAGTGTTTTATGGATAAGCTGCCTTAATTCTGGAAAACTCTCTAAAAGTCCTAACAGTCCAATATTTTGGTGTAAAGAAATTATCCTTGGAGGGAATAAGCTTCTTAAATTACTTAGGAGGAGATGTTTCAAATCAAAGTAAGTGTTTATTTACTTATTTTTTTAGGACTAGGGTTTGAAATCATGGTCTTATGCTTGCAAGTGTAAAAACACTCAAAGTTATACTGCCAGTGGGGAGGAGTTATTTTAGATTCTCATATTTCAGTGGTCCATCAGAATGATTAATATTTTTCTTGTATACCTATATTCACATATGGAACTTACATAGACATATGATAATTGTGATTATTATATCAAAAGCATTTAATATAAAAACCCAAATTGGCAATTAAAATCCTGAGGATAAGTGCAAATCTAGTCCATGGAGTCGCATTTCAGTCTTGTTTACAATTTACATGAGACCCAGTCAAGCTGACTTGCACTCGGATGCATGGGTATCTCTAATCATGTGGAGACAAAAATAAACAGGAAAACCTCCCATATTCAGAGGTTAAAATTAGCTCATGATTGAACAGTGACTTTGATATTGGCCCCATTCCTGTCCCACTTTCTGGCCATATCCTCCACTGCTCACTTTCTTCCCTCCTGCCTTTACTCTTCTGGGATGCTCTTGGCCACCATGCCTGGTCAACAGCCCTGTGCCTACAGGTGGATGCCATTTGCTTTTGGCTTGATCCCAAAATTACCTGGGTATACGCCCATTGGGAAGCAGGACTGGAATTAGACACAAGCTTGCAAATTTTTCTAGACAATGCCAGATAGTAAGCATCACTTCTGAGCCATGGGGTCTCTGAAGTTGCTGTGTGGTAGCCTGGCACATTCAAAAAATTTTATTTCGTGTTTTAGCTCCCTTATCGAAGATTAGGTGGCTATAGGTCTGTAGGTTCATTTCTGGGTTTTCAATTCTATTCCATTGGTCCTGAGGTCTGTTCTTATGCCAATACCAAGCTGTTTTGATTACTACG
>NW_012267296.1:4485574-4489493 GCF_000151885.1 Dipodomys ordii
CCATTAAGTTCTTGTGACCTGCTAAATGACTCATTTTATTCCAAGGCCTGAGTTGGAGCTAGTAACTCCGCCGAGCTTTGTCGGTATCCAACATGGAGATCACCGGTGCTGGGGGGGGAGGGGTGGCCTTCCCTCCTCTGCTCCCTGAGAAGGAGTGAGGACGTCGGGCTTCTACTCACGCCGAGTCTTGGATCCTGGGTCGTCTCTGGTCTGCAAACTGCAGGATAAAGATGTCTGCTCCTTGTCAGTTCTTGCTGGTGTTGAGTAGAATCCGCTCGCCTGCTGCATCTGGCTCCTTCGTCCTGGACTCTCTGTGTGAGCGCTCAGGTATTGCCTGGCTGTGGTCTCCACCGCGACACTGCCGCCGCCGCCGCCGGCGCCGGCAGCTGCTGGCTAGCGCTCAGATGTGTATTCTTGCCTTGGCTTTCCCTCACTAGTCTAACTCTCTGTCCTGTGATGGCAAACTTGGTGTGTTTCTCTGGCTTAGAACTGTTCACTGGAACTCTAAAACTGCTTTCTATATGAGAGCTTGTTCAGATTCCAGCTTCTCCTCCGCCATCTTGTCTCCCCATCTACAAATACTTTTTTATCTTAAAAAAATTTTAATGTATTTATTTTAATTGTAGAGATGATGTACAGAAGGGTAACAGTGTTACCCCCGCCCTTATTTTTTCCCACTTTCCTTCCTCTCCAACTCCTCTCCCCGCCAGTTATAAAGTTCATTTCCAACATAGTATCTAGTGTCACTGTTGCATTGTTGTTTCATCACTTTTGAGTTTTTATTTTATTTATTTATTTTATTTTATTGTAAAGATGCTGAGGGGGTACAGTTACATGAATAAGTCATTTAATACATTTTTTCGAGCATTGTTACCTCCTCCCTTTTGTTCTTCCAGTATCCCATTCCTCCCCCAGCTCTCCCCCCACAAGTTGTAAAATTCATTTTCAATATACTGTCTTGTGGGTATCATTGTTGCAATGGGTCATCCTGTGTCTTTCTTTCAGTGTTTTGTTATTCTCCATCTCCTCCCAAATTAGACAAATGTATATAACAAGGTGCAGGGTACCAAATCAAGTACAGTGAAAACAGGATATACCATAGGGGGAAGGACATACAAAGGAAACAAAAAATCACGTAGTACATTTAAAACAACAACAACAAAGAAAGACCTCGTGTCCATATCTTGGGGTTCATTTCACTTACCACCATTTTATAGTCATATGCACAAAGCTTTTGAGCTTTTCTGTTCATCTGATGAAAATTATCCTAGACATATACTAAATATTGCAAATGAGGGAACACATCGGACCTATATTTCTTTGGGTCTGGCTTACTTCAATTAATATGATTTTCTTCCCCAGTTTTTCCATTTCGTAACAAATGGGGCAGTTTCATACTTTCTGATGGAAGCAAAGAATTCCATTATTTATTTATTTACATATATTACATTTTTTGATCCATTTGTCTACTGAAGGGCATCTGGGTTGGTTCCAGAGCTTGGTTCTGCCTGTTGAAACTGATTTAAGAAACCTACTAAGCTAATTCTGATTTTTTAAAGAGCTTATCTACCTTCCTCTTTGGGATTTGAAGGAAGCACTTTTATTGTGTGTTTTTTGTGTGATGTTTTACTCTTGAATTTGTGTGTGTGTGTGTGTGTGTGTGTAGTGTTTGTGTGTAGTGATTAAGAGTAACCTTAGGCTGAGACTGTACCTTATTTATCTTAGTGTTTACAGCATCTAACACAAGATCTATCTTTTTCTTTTTGTCCTCAATAAGTGAATTTTGAACTGAAGTTATTAAACCATCTTAATTTCTCATCAATTTTCTAAGGCTCAGCTTCTCTCTCTCTCCACTCTCTGTCTCTCTCTGCCTCTCTCTGTCTCTCTCTATTATATATATATTGCATATATATATATACATATATATATTTATATATAAAACAACGACTGCAACTCCAAGTCTTTTCTTTCCAATACCTTTTGTGCATTTGTGATCACAGCTGCTTTATCACAGGTTATGTTGGTCTGTTGCTTCCAAAGTTGACCATAAAGGTATCACAGCATCCTTTCTACAAACTTTCATTCAGGGATATCTACAAGGTACTAGATAATTTTCAAATGAAGATTGAGGAGATAAGTAAATATACTTTGCAGTTTACAACTTCACTATGGTCCTAGAATAGTCTATAATACTGCTTACTTGAGTCACTGTCACTTAGGTTTCTTTGGTTTTAACATCATATTTGGTATTTTTTCTAGGACCCTTGGAGTTTACTAGACTAAAATGTAATGCAAAAGAAAAAAATCATTTCTCTTAAACACTGAATCCAGTCTTCTGTAGATTCAGTTTATCTATACAACTTTCAACTAAACTTTGAGTGAGTCTCTTTGGACAAAGTAATATTCTCTGCAAATAAACATAGATAGGTTTATCTATATTTATCTAAGTTTATCTATGCTTATTTCTATATGATCATTCGGACTTTCAGAATTTTATTTGATGTTTCACAGTTACAATGAAAGCATACGTATCTTGAAAAAAGACATTATTTATACTAATGGTTATTGGTGTACTGCATCACCTAATTTTACTAATGATCATAATTAGTATGACAGTTTTATATCAAAAGTATATAAATATCTGACAATTTAAGAGTCTAAGAATTATCATTCTTCTCACTTATGCATTTAACAAATATTCATTGAACAATGCTATAAATAAATCTGTAAATTTTATATATTCCTAAAACTGATTAAGCTATTGAGGGTTAATATATAACTTATTAGACAATATATCCATCTAGATCCTGCCTTTTTCAATGCCTTATATGGGAATATGAATTTTCTTTTCTCTTCAAATCTATTTTAAATCCTATGAACTTAGTTACCATAGGTAATGTTCATTTATATCCACTGTAGTTGTTAATAGTAGCTATTATTAATGCTATCTATTTGGCAGGCAAATAATGCTATAAATAACAAACTTTATATTACAATTCTATGACACGATAATCTTGTTTAATATGAAAGAAATTGTCCAAGTAAATATGTCCATCATGAAAATATTTTACATAAATGTTTCAAATTATTTGTCTAATAATGAGTTGCAATTTTATACAATCTTAAATTTCTATTAGGAATACATTTATATATTACTTAGGATTGTAAAACAATTCATGATTTTTAAAATAATTTGTCTGAATCAGAATTAACCCAATAATAGTGGGTAAAAGTGATATTATTGAATTATTAACGGATAGGTGTTTATCAGTGTATATTTGAAAATAGTATTTATTCATATAATGTCTGAATATGATTAAGAATATCAATTAATAATATATCAGCTAAAAGAAACCAGTCTAATTTAGATTTATTTGGATATACTTACCATTCCTTCATATTTTATGCAAG
The DNA here is from genome assembly GCF_000151885.1 of Dipodomys ordii. Taxonomy (NCBI): domain Eukaryota; kingdom Metazoa; phylum Chordata; class Mammalia; order Rodentia; family Heteromyidae; genus Dipodomys; species Dipodomys ordii. Next base: position 4,488,986 of record NW_012267296.1, read on the forward strand.
TTGCTTACAATGTTAAAATGCCTTTCAGCTCTAATTGGCCAGCTATCTATTAAACAACAGATGTATACTTTTTAATCTAATGAGTGTTTATGTAGCAATAGGACTAGATTTCCTTGTGTTGACATTGAACATAGTCTAAATTATCCTTAAATTTGGCACTGGACTTTTAAATCCTACGAAGGAAGCATAGGAAGTACTTGCATACTCTTGTAATGATTTAGCTTTACATTTATAAAAAAATTATTTTACATTAACACATACAAGTGGAGAAGAAAGTAAGATCATAAAAGCCCCAGTCAAAACATAGTGGCCCACAACAAAAAATAAAATACCTAAGAATTAACTTAACCAAAGAAATGAAGGACCTCTATGATGAAAACTTTAAAAACTTGAAAAAGGAAATCAAAACAGAAATTAGGGAATGGCAAAAACTCCCATGCTCCTGGATTGGAAAGATTAACATCGTGAAAATGACAATACTTCCCAAGGCTATCTACAAATTCAATGC